>NC_134540.1:126854851-126882351 GCF_050624435.1 Tenrec ecaudatus
CTCCCACCTTACTCAGCCTCCCTAGACCTTGAGTGAAAGGCGTTTCCAACGTTTTTACATAAAGATTTCTGAGATTGACTGAAGAAATGATTTCATTTGACAAAACATGAAGCTTTGAATTTAAAGATTTGAGGCAAGTGCCCTCCAGAGAGGGGGACACAGGATGGGGCCATGCTCCCTTCCGGTATGCACAGGGGTTGCTATGAGTTGGAACCAACTTGATGAGCACCTGCCAGCAACAACAACAACAAGAAGTTGTCCAAACTTCTGTGGCCTCAACTCGGAAATGAGATATTAATATTGCCTCCTAGAAAGAACTCAAGGTATGTACAATTGGTTAATAGGCGTTTGGAAAGTGAGTACATTAAGTGGACTGATGACATTGTTAAGGCAATCAGAAACTGAGAAGGCTTCACTAACAGGTGCTTTCACATCTGTAACTAGTAGATTCCTTCCTTCTTCATCTCTTGCCATCTTAATCAGCTCCCACACTTTCCAGGCAGCTTGAGGGATTAAATGTTCAGTCAGATCCTATTATAAGCTTCAGCCTCAGAATCAGAGGCTTTACCTGAGGTTTGAGGAGTTATACTGGGAATGAGGGAGAGTAACCTGTCTTTTCTATTGCTCTCCTATCGCTCCCTCTTCCCTAGCCCTTCCCTGTCTCTGGGCCTGCCTTTCCTCCCTAGAGCATTGGCTTCCGGGAGAAGGGGATGGAAATAATGAGCACAATGAGCACATTCCTGACCAGGCCTCTTACCATGCTATCTTCCAACCCTCTCTTGGAAGGGCCTCCACGAAGTCCTCTTATGTCATCTCACAATAACTTGTTGGATACCATTGAGTGAGCTCCTGACTCATAGCAAAAGTACACACAAGAGATTGAAGCACCACCTGGTCCTGCACCATCCTCACAATGGTCCTTGTGTGTGAGCCCATGGTTGCAGCAGTGTTGAGGAGATCCTGTCCAAGAAGGCTGCCAGTGGGTGGGAGGGGCTGCAGCTTTCAGAGACTTTGGAGGATGCCAAGGTGGACAGTTCACAGCGTATCATATGAGGTCAGCCAGCGGGCCTTGGGGGCCCTTCCCATTATCCATAGATATATGAAATAAATGTAGGCCCTCAGCAAGATGGGCTGCAGACACCTCCAGGACTCCCTTGATCCTTGGGAAGCTCCCTTAGCCTTAGGACACCACCTGCTGGAACTGTGGCTTTGCTGCCTCTCCTGGCTCTCAACTTCCCTCCTAGAGGATTCCAGCCACCCTTCTCCTTCCAGATCCTTCCAGCAGGAGGCAGATATTGGTCTCTATGCTTTTGCATGTGGCCAGATTTCTAGGGACAGATCAGCCTCTCCCAAGAATTTGGGTTCACCAGAGTGAGCGTGCCCACAAGTCTGCAGAGCGTACGGCCAGGCCTCTGAAGAGAGAACTGCTGGAAGATTTGCCCCTTTTCAAAAGCACTAATTCCACAGTTGAGAGCTCGTCTCCTGGGGACTCAGCTTGAGTCTCAAGGAGCACATCCCCTTTGACACTGCTGGCAACTCGAGGTGCTGTGGGTCATTTTCTTGCCTTTGAGGAGTGCAAGGGAAATGCTACAATCTGTCCCTTCACATGAACCACCAATCCTTATCTGGAGAACTCTCCGAGATGACAGGGATGGGAGGGAGATATTTCTGGGGCACGCTTTCCCTGCACATCTCTCAGGTGAGTCAAACATTTGACCCCCAAAAGTTGAGTATGATGGTGAGTTCAGGCTGGGAGATAGAGTGTCTGGGTTCAAATCAAGAGACTGCACATCTCAGCTCCCATGGTTCTCCTGCATAAAACCCAAGCCAAGCAGTTTATCACTTCCCTGCTGAGCATCCTACTGAGGCCAGCTAAACTCATTCTTTGCTGATGACAACGTTGCTTGTACCAAATGGCTTTGCCATGTAGCCCTTAGCAATGGCCAGAAGTGCTGCTCATCAAACCGTAGAGCAGGGCTTCTGGCGCACATGTTAAGAAGGGGGCTATTCACAACAAGGTCGGTAGTTCAGAACCCACTAGCTGTTTCTCTGGAGAAAAACTGTGGCTGTGTGCTTCCATAAAGATGCCCAGCCATGGAACCCCCCTGGAGATGGCCATGATGAGCTGGAGTGAGCTCTACAGGAGTGGGATTTTTTACTGTGGATGTAATCCCAACTGGGCAGAGATTTTCTTTGTGACATTGAAGAGGCTGTACCTTACACCAATCACTTGGCTGATACAAAAGGATTCAATTCAACACTGAAGCAAACCAACTCCATGGGAAGAAGGCAGCTGCCATGCAGAGAGCTCCAAGGACCACCAACCATGGAGGTTATAGAAGCCAAAACAAGAATACCGCCCACCAGCCCTCAGCCCCCAGGGATGGACAAAGAGAGCCTGCCCATCAAGCTGATGCACTGGCATGATGCTGTCAGCCTCCGGTGCTGTGAGAACATTGACTTTGGTGTGTTAAAGGCACCCACTTGCGGTATGTTTGTGATGTCAGCGTGTGGAAACTATGGCACGCCCCCCTCCCTGCCTCACAGCAGCAAAGCCTCGGTATTAAAACCCCAAGTCTTCTGTGGCGCTTGCCAGCTGTGAGAGGGCAGGAAATGCCCTTGGCTTTTCTGCTCCTTGTTGCGACCTCCCTCTGAGGCAGGGAGCAGAGGATGTGAGCTTGGAATCTGTTTTGTTTCATCACTACCCTTTGTCATCTCTCTGAACACTGTCATGTGCTCCTCACCAGTGCTTCGCCCTCTCTATCACCAAGCCATGTGCTCTTTAAAACATGCATACACACACACACACACACACACACCTAATGTTCACATTTTGAGGCACATTTGTCTTTAATTCACTAATAATAACAATAATTATTCAAAGCCACTTTACCATCTGAAAAGAAATCTCTATGCATACACTTAGATCATGGATGCCAACTGCCATCTTAAGAACATTTCCCAATGAAATATTCAGCAGCGATTATATTAAGCCTGAAGCTGTTCATCCAGTTTGTGTTAATCCAAACAAAAACAAGAGACGAAGGGATCCAAAAGGACATGTAAGATCATAGACTGAAAGTAGCCCCATCGAGCACCAAAGGCTTGTCCAGAAGGGCAGAGCCACAGGTAAAAGCTACGTCTCTCTGGAGTTGCTGGCATTTAACTAGATGCAAAATGTCAGCGCAGGAAATGGCTTGCCCAATGCAAATACTAACAAGGGAGGCATGTGTTCCTGTGTAAATGGAGCTTCAGCCAATCTGGGACTTCAGGATCCAGCTCCGATCGCAGCATCCACGGGAAGCACCAGGGGAATGTTCCGTTTGCTTATTTTCCCTCTCTTTGCTAAGAAGAAAAAGAGCCTTTGTGACCTAGTGGTTACAAGTTGGGCTGCTAATTGCTATATCAGCAGTTTGAAACTACCAGCTGCTTTGTGGGAGAAAGATAAGGCATTCTGCTCCCATAAAGAGTTCGAGTCTCAGACACTCACAGGGGCAGTTCTACGCTGCCCTATAAGTTGGCTGTCAGTCAGTATGGATTCGATGTCAGTGAGTTTTCTAAGAGTAAGAAGTATCTAGGGGTGTAAACAGTTAATGAGCTCTGCTACTAAGGGAAAAGTTGTCATTCCCAACCCACTTAGAGGAGCTGTGAAAGAGAAGCCTGGCAATCTTCTTCAGAATCCTCGGCCATTGAAAAGTTTATAGAATGTATTGGCCTTGGTTGTTAAATAGATCCAGGTATATGGTGGAACATACAGGGACAATGTCATAAAACGGGGTGGGGGTGGAAAAGATCTCTGAGACAGATGCAAAAACTGTGAGGGAATGAGTTGTGGAGCCTGGGGGATCAGGACCATCGTCTCTGGGATTTTCAAAGTTCCTGAGCAATCAGGAAAGGGACAAAAGTTGGTCTCTCCCCATCCAGAGGACAGCAGAAGAGGAGAACTGATTGGGCACAATGAATCAATGACTAGTGACTCAAGCAACGATCACCCTCCACCACTGGAGACCAGAAGAGCTAGATGGTGCCTAGTTCCCACTATCAACTGCTATGAAAGAGATCACATTAGAAGGGCTTGATTAGAGTAGAAGGGAAATGTGGGGCAAAACTCAAAATCATGATAAAACACCAAGCTTACTGTTTGGATAAAGTCTGGTGAAATTGCAAGACTATGGTGCTTAGTTACCCTGCAGGTCTGGAACTGAACTCATCATGGCTCGATGTTCAACCAAACAATAGACAGGTCTATAATGGGAACAATGACATTAGAGACATACAAATACCGTAGAATAATAGATCACATGAGATCAAAAGACAGCATTCCCCCAAGAACGAAGTTCAAAAAAGTTGAGAATGAAGACAGCTTGGAGACAAGAAACAAGAAGATGTGGGGGAAGTGATGGTACATTGTGGGAATTGCTATCAATGACATGAAACAAAATGTGTATGCATTGCTCAATGGACAGCTGAGCTGCTCTTTAACCTTCACCCAAATCACAATAAAAATGTTTTTAATCAAAGAAAACTTCATGGTTCACTTCTACTCTGACACACACGGGGTGATGAGGAAATAGTGTCAACCGGGTTTGCTGTGGTCCAACCACCAGACATGTGCTTATGGGAGAAAGAGCATGCTGATGCTGGCAATACCGAGCAGGACCAATTTGGTTTTATTTGCCTGCATCATGAAGATGGTAGCCTTGGTGGTGAGATGATTCAGAGCTCAAGTGCTAACCTAGAAGCCACCCAGTTTAAACTCACCCAGCCCTACTGAAGGAGATTTCCCTCCTCAAAGGTGTTGTTGGTTGTTATGTGCCATTGAGGCGATTCTGACTCCCTGTGACGGGAAGGAAAGGCACACTGTGCTATAGTGTTAGGGTTTTCAGCGGCTACTTCCTCTGAAGTGGGCAGTGGAACCCTTCTTTGTATTCTGTTCTTAGCCTGGAAGTTTCCCTGACACCTCTTCACTTGAGGTAACCCTGCTGGCATTTGAAATACCAGTCACGTGGCTTCCGGCATCATAGTAACACACAACTCACCACAGCACCACAAATGGACAGACAACAACAGGCTAGGAGTCTTCATGGGAGCAGGCAGTCATGTCTTCACTCTCTCGATGGGGATCAGTGAGTTCAACCTGCCAGTCTCTCTGTTCCAGCCACACATGCAACCACTGTGATGCTAGGTACATTTCCTTAAAATTTTGCCTATAAAAATCTGTGGAACAGTTCTTCTCTGTCACAGAGGGTCACTGTGAGCCAGGATGGGCTCTGAGACACACAAATCCAACACCATGAAGCCACCTTACTCTGTCCTGCTCTTATTTAACTCTATTCTTTTCTGAGCTATCTTTTCCATATATTCAGAAGAGACTGGCACTGAGCAGTGTTAATTCCACCAAGGCCAGGAAGGAGGTCAAAGAGTCACAAAGGACTATCTCTTTGCTCTCATGCCACTGCACTAAGGAGGCTTGGGTGGCAGCTGGAAGCTATACATTTCACTCCCTGTCCCTACACTCCTGGCTGAGTCTCCTCAGAGTGAGACTGCCCCTTTACCCAGCTCACTGCATTGGCTGTCTTGCTCTGAAAAGAGAATTCACACATGTGAGTCTGACTGGGTGACAGATGGGAATCTTAATGCTGCTCTTTGGAATATGAAAGGCCTCAGAGTGCTGCAGGGGAGTGATGTCTGCAGAAGACCTGCTGGTCTCCCAGTTAGAAAGAAGCCTTCCCCTTTGCCTCAGAGGTGCGTTCACTGTGGGTGGCAAGTCAGATCCTTGGGCTGGCACTCTCAGTAAACAGATCATATGGGCACCTTGAGAAGCGCTTGCTCACTGACCTAGCTCCCCAAGGATGTAAATATACAAACCAGGATGACTAAGGACACCAGTGCCATAGAATGATCAAATTCTTTGCATGTGTACAAATGAGGTGGGCAGCCATCTTCGCTGATGGTGGCTGCACAGTGAGTGTCTGGAATCACACCTGGCTAGGTGGACCATTGAAAGAGTTGGTGACATGATAATAGGGAGTACACCACGTTGCCAGTAAAGCTGAGGAAATGGCATTTGAGGAAGCAGGGGCAGCCGGGTCACCAGCATGAAGTCAGCGAGAACCTTGCTTGTGACTCCTTTGTTCACTGGTGGCTGCTGGCATCTGGGTATTGAGGACACCATGGCTACTGCCAGAATTCTCCACGGTCCCTGGTTCCACTCTCAAGTCGCTGGCTTTATCACTACCACTGCCATCGAGTCGATTCTGACTCACAGCAACCCGAAAGGACAGAGTAGAATTGCGGCTGGTGGGTCTGGGGGGCTGTGGATCATTATGAGAGCATTTCAATCTCGCAGTAGCTAAATGGTCCAAAATGCTGACCTTACGGTTAGCAGCCCAACATAACCCACTTGGTCATGTACACTTGCCATTTGATCCAGGGAGTCCATTCCCAAGTGCATATCTAAAAGAATGAAAGACGAGTACCCAGATGGATGCTGCACTAATCACTATGGGCAAAAGGTAAACAATAAGCCAACAGTACCCATCAGTAGAAGAATAGAGAAAATATGATCTACACAGAGTGGGGTATACATATAGTCTGCCACAAGAAAACTAAGGCCTTTGATTTGGACAGACTCTGTAACACAGGTGAACGCAAGACATGAAGTGAAAGACGCCAAACACCAAATGCCATGTATTGTGAGTAAATTTGGAGGAAAAATGCTGGACAGGTAAATCCCGTAGAGCCATAGAGTAGATTGGTGGTTTCCCAGGGTGGGGTCAGAGGGACAATGGGGAATGACTGCTTGATGGCTGCAGGGTCGATGAAAATGTTCTGGAACTGGATGGTGGGATGCTTTCACAGTGTCCTTAAAACTACTCTTAAAAAGGGGAGAGAAAGAATCTGCAGAAAGCACAGTTCTGATTGACTCACATGAATGTGATCACCAAGAATTGGAATCCACTAGAATTGGAATGGTAGCTAGATTATTGTTTCCTTGGGAAGTGCCTCCAGGAAGGACAAGTAGAGAAGGGTAATACTGATAGAGCAAAGGGAAGGGGCCGATAAAGAAATGTCATTGAGTAGGTTCCCAGAGACAGTATAAATCCTCTTGTACTTGTCCCACCCAAAGGTTGAGGGAACTGGTGTGTGGCTCCACCTATCCTCATGTGTCATTGGTTAAAGTGGCATTAGGTCCTGGAGGATGTCAACTCCCGTGTCTGCTCAATGACTGTTCCCTGTGTGGGGAATTACATGTGCTTCCTGTGAGACCATTGGCATTTATGGGAGTGGTGGGTGCCAAGTGCTAATACATGGGCACAGTAGCAGCTGCTACAGCAAGTGCTGTACATTTTTAGCTGCTTGAGTGACAGGTGGGCCCTACCTCCTGCCTATATTCAGTAGTAGGGTGTTCAGATGGGGGGCATCCAAAAAATAACAAGGCCCTATTCTTTGCAAATAGACATTATTATTATTTTAATCTGTCCCAACCCCCTTTCTTATCTGTCCCTGTGAATTACCTCACTGGCTGGAATATCAGTTCCCTGGGGAAGACACCACATTTCAATAGGGTCACAAGGCTGTTTTCATTGGCCCAGTGCAGACACTGATATAAGATGGGTCAACTAGACGCTTTTTCTGGAGAATTGCCAACCAAAAAACGCAAAAGAAAGTCCCGCTTTTGCAAGTGGCCTGGCATCTAAGAAGCATAATTCAGAAGCACATGTCCCGCCACGTGGAGAGGCGGTCTATGTTGTGAGATTACAGCATGTGACCTTAGAGACAGACACAAAGAACACAGGAACATGCCAGTGGTGATCAGGAACGGTCGACAGAGCTAGCTGTCCTCTTGTTCTCCCACCTTTCCATTTTCCTAGGATTCTCTCTTCCAAGTATTGTTCTCTTTGCCTGTTTACAACCAAATGAGCCCCAAATAAGATCCAGATAATAGAAATAGCAGGAGGAAGTTGGATGGAGACTGCAGTTCATACTCCACGGAAGCCATTCAGACTCCCTGGAAGAAGGAGACACTGTGATGGAATTAGCTCTGGATTCCTGACATTTATTGAGGAATGCTCAGGGAATAAGCACCTGTGGGGGGAATCAAGGAAGGGCACAAGAGGGAAATCTCAACAGAGGTCTCAGCCCTGCCCATGGAGAGGGTCATAGTCAGTGTTCCCTAGAGAAACCAAACCAGTTATATAGCTGTAACTGGAGATATCGATATATCCACCAGGGCTCCTGTGGTTAACCACTGCACCGGCCACTCATTGCCATCAAGGTAAGGTGGACTCAAAGTGACTGTGTAAAACAGTATAGAACTGACCTTTTGGGCGTTGGAGACTGTAACTCTTCAGGAGATTATGAGGCTTCATCTTTCCCTCAAGGAGCCCTTGGTGTTTTCAAACTGATGTTCTGGCTGTTGGATGCCCAATGGGCCACCCACTACAACACCAGTGCCCCAGAGAGTGAGGCTTATTTCTAGGAATTGGCTCACATAGGGGAATGGCAAGTTCCAAATTCATAGGTCAGGCAACAGCCTAAAGAGCTCTGTAGATGTTCATCCTAAAATCCATAGGTTAGGTGATGGGAAAAGACAAGAATAAGAATAGTCAGAACACACCCTAGGGAAACTCCCTTTCTGCGCTGAAGGCCTTTGGCTGATAGGTTTACCCCTTCCCACATTATGGAAGGTATTCTATTTTGCTTGAGACCAACTCCTTCATAAGAGCAAATAGATGAGGTGAACAAGCGTCCATCTAGCTCAGAAGCAATAAAGCCCACCTGGAAGAAGCACACCAGCCGGTGCGATCATGAGGTGCCATAGGGACCAGGTATAAGGCATCATGCAAAAACAAAAGAATATATATATATATATATATATATATGTGTGTGTGTGTATATGGGTATGTATATATATATCTGTGTGTATATGGGTATGTATATATATACCATAGAGAATGAACGGGGAGGTGCAGAGTGGAGACCAGAGACCCAAAGGTCGACCACTGGAGATCTCCTCATAGAGGGCTTTAGGAGAGGAGATGGGTCAGTCAGGGTGCGATGTAGTACCGATGAAGAACACAGCTTTCCCCCAGATCCTGGATGCTTTCTCTCCCCAACTACCAGGATCCAAATTCTACCTTGCAGGACTGGATAGGGAAGAGGCTGTACACTGGTGCATATGGGAGCTGGAGGCACAAGGAATCCAGGGTGGACGATACCTTCAGGACCACGGGTGTGAGGGGTGATACTGGGAGAGTGGAGGGTGAGTGGGTTGGAAACGGGGAACAGATTACAAGGATCCACATGTAACCTCCTCCCTGGGAGACAGGCGGCAGAGAAGGGGGTGAGGAAGACTCCGGATAGGGCAAAATATGACAAAATAACAATCTGTGGATTATCAAGGGCTCATGAGGGAGTGGGGAGCGGGAGGGAGGGTAAAAAAAAAAAAGAGGACCTGATGCAAAGGGCTTAAGTGGAGAGAAAATGTTTGGAGAGTGATTAGGCCAAAGAATGTACAGATGTGCTGTATACAATTGATGTATGTATATGTACGGATTGTGATAAGAGTTGTATGAGCCCTTAATAAAATGTTTAAAAAACAAGAGCAAATAGATGAATGCTTGTTTGACCAAAAAACTGGGCACAATAGCCTCGCCACATTGATATGCAAAAGGAGCCATCACAGGGAGCTCTGTAACTGGAACCTGGCCAAGTGGTGACCAGTAGCCTGGGACTATGTAGCCTAATACGTTTCAGTGAATTGCTTACTAGTTCTCCTCTAGCTATAGTCTTTGTAACTCCTACCAATGACAGGGTGGAACTATGCCACCGAGGGAAGTAGATAGCATGCTAATAATATCAGTAAGGTGCATGGCATCCTCGAAGAGGTGAGACCATTCAAATAAGACCTGTAGACCCCTAATGTTGGGATTGGTCGGTTTGGTCATCCTGGGTGAGTTAACTCAGAAACAGAAAGTGGAGTTTCAAGAGCACCGAGAAAGACGAGCCAGCAGTGGAGTGTGCTCTTTGGACCCAGGATTATTACTCTGAGCACCACCTCTGTCCAGGAGACAGAGGTCCCTGACACTGGATGCATCAGGAGACAATGAAAAACAGTGGCATATAAATAGCTCATAGAAGCACAGGCAGCAGCACCAAGACCCCAGAACAGGGAGCTCGCCAGCACACAGAATGAGAAAGCTGAGTGTCTTTGGGCCAAGGCTTCCAGACAAAGCGGGCTGCCTCAACCCACTTACCAGCAGAGCTGAAAGAACTTTGTACACGGTCCCAAGCAGAGCAGAGGTCAAGGAGCTGCAGGGCAGAGGCCAAGGACCAGAAAAAGTTCTGCCTCTGGGCACCACAGGGAAGAGACTGTCCTGACTGAAGAACTATATCCCCAGTCATTTCTGATCCTGAATTGTCACCTGCTAGGTCCCCAATTAACCCCAGAAACATAAGTATTGTTTGCGAGTTCTGTGTGGCCATTGCCACTTAAGGATTATCAAACCCAGCAGAGAAGAAGAGAGTGTCATGGTAGGGATGGTTGGTGTCAGAAACTGTGAAAAGAAAGGAGGGTGGAGGCATTTTGATTTCTGTCTCATAGGAATCAGCCTTGGGCTGTTTATCTCGATTTCCCTCCATTGCCTTTTGTGAAGTTACAGGGGGGTCAAATGCCTCCACTATGCCATTTATACCCCTACATTGACAAGTCGTTGGATGAAGGTTAGTTTGGGGAAGGAGCAGACCTTGGATGAGCTCTCATCAGCTGAGGCAATCCTGATAGGGGCCAGACAGCTGGGACCTTTTCTGTCAGTGGCTCTCTCAGCAGCTGGGGAAATCAGTCTCTTGGCCCTGAGAGGAATCTGGGTGACACACACATCTATGACAATACCCTGAAGAACAAGCTCCCACAAAAACCTGGCTGAGAACTCTCGCCTAGAAAACAGGAGTGCATGCCTAGCTAATAATAGCCAATTACTGAAGGCCCTATGATTGGAACTGTGACTCATTTACAGACGGAAAACTAGAGGAAGGGATTTAAGGTGGCTAAGTTAATAAGTGACAGAGACAAGATTCAAACACAAGTTTGAAGCTGGTACTGTTAGCCTTTTTTCCAGGGCTGGGTTTTAGATGAGGCAAATGAGACACTTGTCAGGCACACAAGGTAAAGAGGCCTTCCCTCTCCAGCGTGACTTTCCCCATAAGTCTGAATCATGGGCCTTGTGTGTCTTATTTGCCTTCCCTGAGTATCAAAACCTGGTCTAGTCTGATTTGCTATTTGGAGGAATAAGCCAGAATGCTCAAGTATTTTGAGTCAAGACCAAATCTCCCCTGGAATTGTTCAGTGGGACTTACCAGCATCTTCCTTCGTGTTTCACTTTTCTAGAAACTTCCATGGAGGACTAGCTCTCATGAAGAGAGCTTCAAAAAGCTCATGGCAAAATTCCATTATTTTTTCGTATCATTTTTCCACACGCTTTTGGAAGCTCCCTCCTCATCCCTTTCCACAGTCTTTCTCAAGGAAAGAGACTGTTGCTGGTTGATGTCAGATGCCCCTGAGTCTGTTTTCTACTCAGAATGCTCTGCACAAACTCTATCAACAAATGACGTAGAGTCAAACGTGGTGTGTGTCTTTAAGTTGATATAAGCTCATAGTGACCCTACAGGACAGAGTAGAACTGCCCCCAAAGGTGTCCTAGGCTGAGATCGTTATGGGACCAGCTCCTCAGGTCTTTTCCCCTTTAGAGCCCATGGGTAGGTTCAAACTACCAGCCTTTTGTTTAGCCACCCAGTCCTTAGCCATTGTACCACCAGGGCTCTTTAAAACAGGGATTAGGTTGATTAATTGTATAATCTCCAGTCACATTTGAAAGCTGCTCCCCAGAACACCCTTCCCCAGATTGTTGATTAAGACGGGCATTTGGGGACTCATTTCTTTCTCATTTATGTAAGTGCACTCTATGAGAGGGGTTTCCCTTCATAGATAGGTGATCACATACTATTTTTCCAAATGGAACCACTCTTGGTGGTATATTGGGTTAAGAGTTGGGCTGCTGCTAATGGCAAAGTTAATGGTTCAAAACCACCAGCTACTCCTTGGGAGAAAGATCAACAGAATGTCATTCTACTCTGGCCCAAAGGTGTCCCTATGAATCAGAGTTAACTTCATGGCAACTGGCATGGGTTTGGTCCATGTGAAAAAAGAAGCCTTCATAATTGCCTCCATGCCCAATAGTTCCCCTCCTGTATCCCTAGACACTCCATCACCCTCAGCATCTTGCCTTATAATTGCCATGGGACCGTCTCTCTTCCCAATGGGCCAGGCCGTGATGCAGCCGCTGCTGACACAGAGGGATTGTGCAGTCCCTGCATGATCTACGGTCCTCATGACATATACCTTGAATGAAGATTAAGTGATCCTCATTAGAGCTTAGCTCAGGTGAATCCACTACCTCAGCTGGAACCGAAGTGGTGCCAGACCAATATTTGTTTTTAAAAGATAGAAGGGCATTCCTAATCTTTGTGGAGAAACAGAGAGGATTTAGTGAAATGTTTCTGCAGTTGAGGCTACAGATGATCTGTTGACATGGTCTAAAAGGTTGTAGGTGGTTTAATGTCTCTCGGTAGCATCAATTTTGCATTTTGTCCTGACTTAGCAAATTGGTTGGGATTTCGGCTTACTGACAAGGACCTTCAGAAAGAATGTGGTTGCAGGAGAAAATTTAAGAAAGGAAGGAGATTTGAAGCAGCCCTCACTGAGTGCCAATCCAAAACTCTGTAACCCAGCACCTCAGAGGGCTTGACCTGGGATGGACTATGGCAGCAGCACCATGAGCCACTTCCTCCAGTGGCCCTGACTGAAGGCTCAGAACCTGCCTCTGATTGGCAGCTGAGAGATACTAGGACCGTCACCTGCCACATCGCCTGTATTTCTCCTGGCAGTAAGAAATCCCCAAAGTACACTATGTTCGGGCAATCTTTCCAGCCTACAAGCAGTTGTTGCTTATCTCTGTTAGCTTTGTGCAGGGGAACAATCAGGCTTTGAAATTGAAAGACTTGCATGTGACTCATGAGGTTAAGAGCCCAATGCATAACCACTATATTACCAGGGTTCCTTCCTCTTGAAGGATAGGTAAGCAAAAAAAGGATCATTTCTCTCAAAACCTCTGATTGAGAGTGGCACACAACTCCTTCCACTTTTATTCTATTGGCGAAGCCCTTCGCTGGCAGAGCAGGGAAGTTTACTCTTTCCTTGGATGACTAGGAAGTGAGTGAAATTTTGTCATCTCATACAAAGGGAAAAGGGAAACATGCTCTATGATCAAATAAGTTAGGGGGAAAATGCTTTTTTTAAAAAAAAAAAGTCAGAATATTCATAGAATCTGCCCAGAGTGGCAAAAGCATGAGCACTCCCATTGTAGAAGAAACACTGCTCTCGGAAACCACACTGTGCCTGGCAAGGGAGACTGGGAGGATTTATGCTTGCTTACTTTGGCCAAGTCATTAAGCAAGGCTGATCAGTAGAAAAGGAAATCAGGTTTGGTGCGGGGATGTGACATTGGATATCCAGGCGATTCTCCTTGAGATGTATTGGCCCACAACTTTGGACTCACATACAGCAGTGACCATGAAGATGGCATCGGACCTGGCGACATTTCATTTTCGTATATAGAAAGTTGACACAACCATCTCCTGGTGGTGTAGTGGGTTACACGTTGTCTCCCTAACCTTAAACTCAGCAGTTCGAAAGCAGCAGCACTCAGTGAGGGAACGATGAGGCTTTCTACTCCTGTCAAGAGTTACAGGCTCAGAAACTCATGGGGGCAATTCTCCCCTGTCCTACAAGGTCGCTATGCATCAGCAGTGACTCGATGGCAGGGAGATTAAGTTGATATTACCTATTTTAGAAAACGGTTCTGGTTATTCAATTAAGTAAGGCAGGTGCAGCCCTGTCACACAGGGTTTGTTTACATAGCACAGTTGTGTCCACTCACTTATTAGCTCAGTGTGTCTGGAACCCCAATGTGTATTACCACATGGGACAAATCTGGTTGAAGACACTGGGGATTCGTGCTTTGTTGAGCAAGCCCTGGAATTGCAAGAGTTCTAACAAGGGGTCAAAGTTCCTGTTTTCATAACTCTCTCTCTCTCTCTCTCTCTCTCTCTCTCTCTCTCTCTCTCTCTCTCTCTCTCTCTCACACACACACACACACACACACACACAGAAAGTGGTGAACTTCACAGAACGTAGTGTGGACTTCACAGAAAGGGGGGTTGATAGCAGTGAACAGGGTTGTGATGGGTCTTGTTCTATCAATGTGAAAGTCTCTAGGCTAAACAGAAATGTCCTGGTGGTATAGTAGGTTCGGTGCTGGCCTGCTAACCACCAGGTCAGCAGTTCTGAATCCACCAGTTTCTCCATGGAAAAAAGATGAGGCTTCTATTTGAGTAAAGAATTATAGTCTCAGAGACTCATTGGGGCATGTTTATTCTTCCCTATAGGGGCGCTATGAGTCAGAATGAACTCAGTACAGTATGCAAATAACAAGCTGTGCTAACACCATTCCAGAGAGACAGTGCTGTTCCAGGGACATTGGTTTCACCTGGCCCCTGACCCTGAGGAAACATGAGGTCTTCAGGTCCTCTCCTGCTGCTCTTCTTTACCATCCTCCCATATCCTCCTCTGCACTCCCAAGTGGTGGGCATGATTTATAAACTCAGAAATCCACTTACTCCTTTGGAAAAGTGGTTTACTTCACCCAAAAATTTGGAGAACTGTGTCGTCTCCCTTTCAAAGTGAATTATATGATGAACATACAATATTGATTGCAGGCATGTGGATTCTTAATCCTCAAGTTCCCATGAAACCCTGCTTGTCATGGCAAATCAGCCCGCCATTTCAGCACGCCAGTATTGCCAGGAGAAAGGAGCCTCAGCAGCCACCACTGCTCCGCAGCCTGCTTTTCATGGTCGCACGGGGATGTCAGAGTGCCCCACACCTCGTGCACTTGAGTCAGTGCTTGCTTGCAGGGGTTGCATTTCGTTAGAGCCCAACAACTTCCGAGCATTGGCAAATTCCCTCAACCAAAGGTGGGCAGCGGCCTCAAAATGTGACCAGTCATTAACCACCAGCAGGGTTGCGTTATACTCGTCAGTGCCATCATGTGCAAGGGGAAAGACAATTCCCACAGGCTAACAGCTGTGTTTGGGGAGGGAATGCCAAGTGGGGAAGCTGGGGGTCCTCACCCCAGCAGCCACAGTTCCTGGCTCCAGGCCCTGCCCCAGGCTGTGCCAGGACGAAGAGCCTGGACTCTCAGAGACTCCATAGCTCGATTTCCACTCAGGTTGTGTTGTGTTGTGTTGATCATTCCTTCCCTAGGCTGCCACCCATCTGTCAGTTTGTCATCATGTTGTCATTTGTCTATAGCTGTGATTGCTGTAAGCGGTGTCACCAGCTACGATTATAACCAGAGCAAGCCACTCTGGACACGCTTCACCAGAGCATCCAAGCTAGGACACACTGGGAAGAAAGACCTGATGATGTACTACTGAAAATGAGTCCATGGACCCTATGGATCAAAAGAGAATACCATCCAAACAAGTACTGTAAGAGGAGCACCCTAGGTGGGAATACACTCACACTATTCAGTAGGAGGTCTGCCTGTGTAGTGTTTGAGTAGCACCCAGAAGGTCGGCAGTAAAATCCCACCCAGAATCCAAGAGGTGCCTAAGGAAGGTAGGCCTGAAAATCTGCTTCCAAAAGGTCACAGCCTTAAAAACCCTATGGAACAGTTCTACTCTGAAATGCATGGGGGTCGCTATGAGTCAAAATGGACCGAAAAGCAGCTAATAACAACAACACTGTATAAAGAACAACACTGCAAGTCCTTAGGACAAAATACACAGCAGGCACAATAGCCTCGACCCCACAGGATAGGGCAACTTAT
This sequence comes from Tenrec ecaudatus, assembly GCF_050624435.1. Lineage (NCBI taxonomy): Eukaryota > Metazoa > Chordata > Mammalia > Afrosoricida > Tenrecidae > Tenrec > Tenrec ecaudatus. The sequence goes on from NC_134540.1 coordinate 126,870,802, forward strand.
TTTCCTTTGTACCAGAGACCGGAACTGTACAACGGAATGAAAACCTGCCTGCTCTTGTGTCATCACCACAGTCGTTGGTCCATGTTGAGCCCATTGCTGTAGCCACTGTGGACATCCATCTTATCAAGGGTTTTCTTCCCTCTTGGTGCCCCTGTACTTTAACAAGCATTATGTCCTTTCTTAAGAACCAGTCTCTCCTGATAGCATGTCAATGGATGTGAGATGAAGACTTGCCATCCTCACTTCTAAGGGGCATTCTGGCCGTGCTTCCTCCAAGAGGGATTTGCTTGTTCTTCTGACAGCCCAGACGACTTTCGGTATTGTGTGCACATCATTCACATGCCTTGATTCTTCTTCAGTTTTCCTTACTCACTTTCCAGCTCTCACATGCATATTGACCATTGAAACTACTTACCTTGAATTCAGAGCTTAGGTTACACTACTCAAAGCCACATAGCTTGTGAGTGGCTGAAACATGTCTGCTGCCAGGATCTGTTCAATTTATTTTACTGAAACATCATACTCAAAAGGTGCTTTAGGCAAACATATTTTGTCTTTTGACTACATGTCCCAATAATATAACCAGGCTCAGACCCTCACATTGTAATGATTCAGCTATATATCTGAGAGGTAAAAAGACTGCCAACCATATAACTGATGGGAGAATAGGTACTGACTGTCACCTGCAATGCCATTCCTTCAACAAATATTTATTGAGTGTTATTCAAATGACAACTTTTTGCAAAGCTTTAAGAAGACACAGATGTAGAGAACACAGTCCCTGCTCACAGGAGACTCACAGATACTGCATCAGGGCATTCAGATCAGGGACAGCACAGATAGATGCTGAAAGAAAAATCATTTAAAAAAAGAGCAACACGCACAGAATCCAGGACAGATAAAATCCTCAGGAACAGTAATGGGAGTAGCGATACTGTGGTAGCTTTTTAATGTCCCATCATCTTGCATAGGGGTGGAGTCCAGACTGTCACTCAGGCCATAGCCAGTGAGGTCTCAATGTGGGCATGGCCTTCTCTTGAGGATTCTGGAAACTCCTGTATTCTTTCCTGGGTGTGAGAGACACCCATGACTTGATATTCCTGCTGACAAGATACATTGGATCTACATTGACGGCAGCCAGAGCCTTGAACGGGGAGGAGTCATGTGGAGACCCATGCCACTTTCCACCTCCACTGGGTCCATAAGACATTCCACCGACTGCCCTGTGATCTTCCAGCACTTGGTGTCATTGCATGTGTTTCATAAGTCTGAAAAAATTACACACTGTTATTGGATATATGGGTTAATTTCGTACTTATGGACGTGGTCTGGACTGGGCTGGGATGTTTTCTTAATATACAATTATTCTTCTATATAAAGCTTTTTTAAGACACAGGAGTGTTTATGAATGTGCTTCTCTAGTCAACTCGAACTGACTCAGATACCATGAGGGCACAGGATGGCTGTGTAGGGAAGGGGAGAGAAAGGGAACTGATAACAACGATGGATTTAGAACACACACACACACACACACACACAGCCTAGGTGCCAAATAACAGAAATATGGGTAGAGGGACACAGAAGACGGTGTGTATAAAGATATTAATTTATATATAATTTAGTAAGGGTGTGAGGGTTCAGAAAAGAGGGAAAAAACAGGAGCTGATATCAAAGGGGTCGAGCAGAATGATAGTGTTTAGAAAATGATGGTGGCAGCATATGTACAAACTCGCTTGATCAAATTGATTTATGGATTGTTATATTATCTGTCAGAGACCCCATTAAAATGTGTTCTTTTTTCGATAACAACATAAACTCACTGCCATGGAGTCAATTTTGCCTCAGTATAGAACACCCCTTGTGGTTTCCTCGCTTGCTATTCTTTAAGGAAACAGAAAGCCTTTTCTTTCCCCTGCAGAGTGGCTGGTGGTTTCAACTATTGACTTTGAGGTTAGCAGGCACCATAGCACCATGATTCCTAAGGATGCTGATAGAAAGGGAGAACCTTGTGTTACATAATTTAAAATTCTTTAATTATCTAGACTTACTTAACTGGAAGAGTCCCAGAGACTATGACCCTGAGTTACTCTTCAAACGTTGAATTGAAACTGTCCCCTGAAGTCATCTTTAAACTAAATAACAATTTAGCTCTTAAGGATTGCATCCTTGAGTATTACAGTCTTTAAAAAATCAGCACAAAACTAAATGGGTTACAGATAATTCAAAATATATGTGAGAGGGTTGTGGCAGAGAGATTAAGTAAAAAGAAAGGAAACACCTAGAATAGAAAGAACAAGAATGTTAATTCAATATGAAGAGTGTGACCAATGTCACTGAACATTGTGTCCAGAAAGGGTTGAAATGGAACAGATTTTGCTTTGTATGTTTTCACATATCAAAATTAAATATTAGTAGAAAAAAAGAGAGACTCGCATTTGTTTGAGGCAGACTACCAAATACTGGGTTATATATAATGCTAAGTATTGAATATTATCCCCTTTCCATATGGCAAGTATGGAGAGCCAAGGATGGAGTGAGGCATTCACAGGGGAGATGGCATTTGAATGATCCAGGAATATGGCTAAGAAGATGCTCATTCCCGAGTGTTTCCACTGGGTTCACAAACACATCAGCAAATGAATGTCAAATAACCCGTCTCACCGTCTAACTCAGAGCTGTGCAACCAAACTCTCTTTTATGATGAAAATGTTCCAGAGCAGTGATTCTCAACCTGTGGGTTGCGACCCCCATGGGGGTGGGGGGGTCCAACAATGCTTTCACAGGGGTCATCCGATTCATCACAGTAGCAATATTATAGTTATGAAGTAGCAACAAAAATAATTTTATAGTTGGGGGGAGCACCACAGATGAGGAACTATATGAAAGTGTCACAACATTAGGAAGGTTGAGAACCATTGTTCTAAAGGCATGACATCCAATCTGGTAGCTACTACATTTTATCAGGAAAGACCAGTCCATGGAAAGGGACATCATGCTCGGTAAAACTGAAGGTCCACAAGAAAAGAGACTGACCATCAAGGAGATGGGCTGACACCATGGCTGCAACAATGGACTGCAACCTAACAACCATGGCGAGATTTGGCACAAGATCAGGCAGTGTCCTCAAAGTAACATCCTTGATCTTCAGTCTTTTTAAAAGATCTGTTGTAGCACATTTAGCCAATGCAACGTGTCATTTGATGTCTTGACTGATGCTTCCTTGAGCATTGATCTGGCTTAGGTTTTAAAAATTCCCCTTGGCTTCTCAAACATACAGGAGGCCCACACAGTGATCATCTTTCCTCACTACACAGAGTGTCATGCCCCACTCACATTGGTCTCCTTGCTGTTCCAGGAAGAAGCTTGGAGAACCCAATCACAAGGCCTTTTGCACTGACTGTCTCCTACCTGGAACACTTTCCCCACCGCCAGATGGCCACTCCTGTGTCTTCCTGCCTTATTCAAGTACTGCACTGTCAATGAGATCTTCCTTGGCTGCGATGCACTACTTGCCCCAAGTTTCCCATCCAGCGCAGTTTAGTGAGAATAATGTCACTGCTACCTGCAGGGGTGGGAGCCTCGGCAGTGGCATCTCAGAGAATGGAGCATAATCAGAACAGAAATGTGACCCTACCTCTCATGCTAAAAGGCTGCTAACTGCAAGATCTAAACCACCACACAACCAGCCACTTCTCAGGAGAAAGGCTGAAAGTTAGTCTCAGAAACCTACAGGGGAAGTTCTACCCTGTCTTATAGGGTCATTTTGAATCAGTATCAACTCTATGGCAGTAAATTTGCATTTGGGGGGGCACGTTCTAAGGAGCTCTGGGTCACATACCCTGACAATCCAACTGGCAGCTGCATCAGCTGGCTAAGGCTTCAAAAGACTGAGTAGGTAACCCAGAGCTCAGTGCTGTTGGCAGAAACTTGTGGGGGGTCAGAAGGACTTGAGGTGATGGTATCCTTCTCAGTGGCCTCAGATAATCTTCTCCCCGGTCTGGGCATCAGCATCTTCTTTGCAAAATGGGATGATTACATTAGAGAACCACTAAACTCCGACATACCTGAGCAACCAGGAAGCAATTGTGAATCCTGGAGAGGAGCAAAGACTATGCGGGTGGCTCTGCAAATCTTGGGAAGCCTGGATCCGATGCGGCTGGAACTGTCCACTGCGAGGCACCAAGAATCCCGAGAGCTGTAGTTCAGGTCTCCCCCTGCCTGTGTACCATGGAAGATTTAATAAATGTTCTCCTCATGCTACCTTTAGGATCCTTGGTGGCAAAGTGACAAAATCCCTTCACATTGGCCTGTTAACTGCAGGGTTGGCAGTTCAAACGCACCTGCTGCATTCCTGTAGAAAGGGCAGCTTTCAACTCCCACAAATAATTGTTGTTTCAGAAATCCACAAGGACAGTTGTATCCTGTAACTATGAGTCAGAACTGGCACAATAGCAGGGCGTGAGTGAGCTTTAAACTACATTTGAGACTGGGGTCTATTTTGAATTCCCCTACCTGTCCATTGGGTGTCATGGGAAGAAAGTAGATAGGAGAAAAAAGGGAAGGAGGCAGTGAGGGAGGAGGGTAGAATGTACTGGAGTAACACATTCTGGCAGAAAATTGTGTGTATGTGTGTGTGTGTGCGTGTTCTATTGTAATTCACACCGATTATGGGTGGGGGAGGGAAATGAAAATGTAAATCTCCATGAAAAAGAAAAAAAATTTTTCTTTGGTGATTTTCCTTTTGTTGAGCTAAGGGATGGAGAATGTACTGCTTGGGCGTGACCAGCCACTGGACCGGTGTGCTGTTAACACACCCTCCTGCCTTTGCATGCTGGGGGCCTCTCTGTAAACAGAAGTTACTTGTGACTTCTGATTTCCTGGGGCTCTAAAGAGAACCAGAGGACAGAAGTTTGAAGTTTCATTGGATGAACACAGCGCCAGCATCCAACAAACATGCCAAAGGCTGAACTCTGCTAGGAAGTAATGAATGAGCACTGCCTTTAGCCCGTGTCCTCACTCTCCCCGTGTCCTGCACTCCAAGCCAGCCTCACTAAGAGTAGTCAAAGGTGACATGGTGGTCCTTTTATCTCTCTCTGACCCCTCACGCTGCCTTCACCTATATCCAAGTTGCTTCATCCTTCCCCCTTCTCCCTGATCTTCCTCGTGGAAAGATCTAATTCATACTAACTGGTAAAAGTCAGTTAGCACACAAGAGAGGAGACATCTCCTTCCTCAGCCTATGCTGCAGAAAAGGAAACTCGGGCTTGCGCTCATTTGCCCAAATATCAAAGGTCCCATCACAGGCAGGGCCATGATGTGAAAATTTAAGCAAGCAGCCCCAGAGCCAGAGCTCCCAACCCTCATCCACTGCAGTTCAAGTTCATGGGGTGAAGTGGTGAATAGCTAACCAGAAACTGAGAGTCAATGTAGATACCCAAGGCTTATTGCCAGGGCACACACTCACTGCCATTGAGTCAATGCTGACTCATAACAACCCTATAGGACAGGGTAGAATTCCCCTGTGAGTTACTGAGGATGTATCTCTTTATAGGAATAGAAAGCCCCATCTTTCCCTTGTGGAGTGGCTAGTTGTTTTAAACTGTTGCACAAAGCATAACCACGACACCATGAGGACTCCAAAACATGCCAGGGCAATCAATAGTTCTGTGAGATCTCTCAGGATAGAGATAAACCTTGCTCATTGGCTACACACGAGAAAGCATTCACCTCCAAGCCTAGTTTGTGATCCAAGTGAGTTTTATGAGAATTAGAAGAAGTTTCAGGTTTATAAAGGCACCTGCAGGGCTCTTCAGAAATGTGCATCTCCTTAGAAGTTTCCCTGAAAGTCACGAGCTCTGCTCTCTGCTCCTGCCTTTTAAATTACTCCAAGAGGTGGAGCGTGCTGGTGACCATGGTTGAACTCATTGGCTGAACTGAATTCACCTAGCCTTGGTGGACCAATTCAGGTGCAGAATACACCCAGATGTACCTCCCCTTCCTGCCTGGGAACCTGAGCCTTTGAGCATGCGCAGTGTACCACTCGTTCATGGGACAAAGGCTCAGACTGTGTAATGGATGCCTCAGTCCCTAAGCTAAACTACCTAGCAGTTCCAAAACCCCACTGCTGTGTAGTGTTCATGAACTTTGGCAGGAACACATCCTTACCACGAAGAATCCTGGTGGCCCAATGGCTAAGCACTTGGGCTTTAGACCGCGGTCAGTAGCAGTACATGAGAAAAAGGTCTTGCCATTTTAAACATTCCACCCCACTGCCATCAAACGCAAAGGACCTCTGGTGACATGGCGGGCTACTCACAGAGCTGCTAAATGCAAAATCTTTGTCCGTTTTACACACTCACACACCCAAACTCACACTCATACCCTTGCAAAATCTCTGGAGGGCTTCTGATGTCATGTCCTTTTTACACACACACACGCACCCTTGCAGTATCTCTGGAGGGTAACTGACTTTGTGTACTTTTTACACACACACAAACACACACCCAATCTCATACCCCTGCAGAAACTCTAGAGGGCTTCTGACTTCGTGTCCTTTTTAGTCACACACAAAAATACACTCACACCCTTGCAGAATCCCTGGAGGGCTTCTGACTTCGTGTCCTTTTCACTCACACTCACACACAACCTTCCAGAATCTCTTGAGGGCTTCTGACATCGTGTCCTTTTTATACACAAACACACACACACTAAACCTCACACCCTTTCCTAATCTCTGGAGGGCTTCTGACTTTGTGTCCTTTACACTCACATGCACACACAACCTTCAAGAATCTCTCGAGGGCTTCAGATATCGTGTCCTTTTTAAACACACACATACACACACACACACAGACACACACATACTCGTACTCATACCCTTGCAGAATCTCAGGAGAGCTTTTGACTTCTCCTTTTTGCAGACACACACACATACACACCGTTGCGGAATCTCTAGAAGCTTCTGAATTTGTTTCCTTTTTACACAAACACACAAACAATCTTGCAGAATCGCTGGAGGGCTTCTGACATTGTGTCTTTTTACAAACACACAGACACTCACACACAGACCCTTGCAGAATCTCTAGAGGGTTTCTGACTTCATGCCCATTTTACACACACACACACACACACACACACACACACACACACACACACCCTTTCTGAATCTCTGGAGGGTATCTGACTTAATGTCCTTTTTACAAACACAAACACACACACATTCTTGCAGAAACTGTACAGGGATTCTGACTTCGTGTCCTTTTTACACACACACACACACACACACACACACACACACACACACACAGAGGCCATTGCAGAATCTCTGGAGCGCGTCTGATTTCATGTCCTTTTTACACACACACACACACACACTCACACTCATACACTTGCAGAATCTCTGGAGGGCTTCTGACTTCGTGTCTTTTTACACACACATACTCACACTCTTGCAGAATCTCTGGAGGGCTTCTGACCTCGTGTCTTTTGTACAGACACACGCACACACACCCTTGCAGAATATCTGCAAGTCTTCTGACTTTGTTTCCTTTTTACACACACACACACACTTACACACAGACCCTCGCAGAATCCCTAGAGGGCTTCAAACTTCTGGTTCTTTTTACACAAACACACACCATGGCAGAATCTCTAGAGGGCTTTGGACTTCGTGCCCTTATTACACACACACCCACACACACTCACACTCATACACGTGCCGAATATCTGCATGTTTTCTGACTTCGTGTCCTTTTTACACACTCGCAGACACACATGCACACATACACGCACCATTGCAGAATCTCTGGAGGGCTTCTGACTTCTCCTTTTTACACATACACATACACACCATTGCAGAATCTCTAGAAGGCTTCTGATTTACTGTCCTTTTTACACACACACACACACACACACACACTCACACACACGGTTGCAGAATCTCTGGAGGGTTTCTGAATTAATGTCCTTTTTACAAGCACAAACACACACACTCTTGCAGAATCTCTAAAAGGCTCCTGGTTTCCTGTCCTTTTTCTACACACACATACACACACCCTTGCAGAATCTCTGTAGGGCTTCTGACTTCATGTCTTTTTACACACACACACACACACACACACACACACAGAAAACCATTGCAGAATATCTGGAGGGCTTCTGATTGTGTCCGTTTTACACACTCACACGCAAACTCACACTCATACCCTTGCAAAATCTTTTAAGGGCTTCTGATGTCGTGTCCTTTTTACACACAAACACACACACGCACCCTTGCAGTATCTCTGGAGGGTAACTGACTTTGTGTACTTTTTACACACACACAAACACACACTCACTCTCATACCCCTGCAGAAACTCTAGAGGGCTTCTGACTTCGTGTCCTATTTAGTCACACACACAAAAACACTCACGCCCTTGCAAAATCTCTGGAGGGCTTCTGAATTCGTGTCCTTTTCACTCACACTCACACACAACCTTCCAGAATCTCTTGAGGGCTTCTGACATTGTGTCTTTTTCATACACACAAACACACACACACACACACATACTCACACTCATACCCCTGCAGAATCTCTGGAGGGCTTCTGACTTCATGGAATTTTCACACACACACACACACACAAACACACACACACACACTCATGCCCCTACATAATCTCTGGAGGACTTCTGACTTCGTGTCTTTTTAGGACACACACACACACCCTTCCAGAATCACTGGAGGTCTTCTGTTTTTGTTTCATTTTTACACACACAGACACATACACGCACCCTTGGAGAATCTCTGGAGGGCTTCTGACTTCGTGTCCTTTTTACACACACACACAGACACCCACACACACTCACACTCAAACCCTTGCAGAGTCCCTAGTGGGCTTCCAAATTCGTGTACTTTTTATACAAACACACACGCACACACACACACACACACACACACACCATGGTAAAATATCTAGAGGGCTTCTGACTTCGTGTCATTTTTACACACACACACACACAGACTTTCAGAATCTCTGGAGAGTTTCTGACTTAATGTCCTTTTTACAAACACAAAACCACACACACACTTCCAGAATCTCTATAAGGCCTCTGATTTCATGTCCCTTTTACACACACATACACACAAAAACACTTGCAAAATCTCTGGAGGGCTTCTGACTTTGTATGTTTTACTTACACACACACACACACACACACACACACACACACACACACACACACTCATGCCTCTACAGAATCTCTGGTGGGCTTCGGACTTCGTGTCCTTTTTAGGACACACACACACACACACACACACACACATCCTTCCAGAATCACTAGAGAGCTTCTGATTTTGTTTCATTTTTACACACACACACACACACACACACACATACACGCACCCTTGGAGAATCTCTGGAGGGCTTCTGACTTCGTGTCCTTTTTACACAAACACAAACACTCACACCCTTGTAGAATCTCTGGAGGGCTTCTGACTTCGTTCTTTTTTTTAACACACATACACACACACACACAAACTCATACATTTGCAGAATCTCTTGAGTGCTTCTGACTTCGTGTCCTATTTACACACACACACTCACACTCATACACTTGCAGAATCTCTGGAGGGCTTCTGGCTTCGTGTCCTTTTTACACACACACACACACACGCACACTCTTGCAGAAATTCTGTAGGGCTTCTGACCTCGTGTCTTTTGTACACACACACACACTCACACACCCTTGCAGAATCTCAGGAGAGCTTCTGACTTTATGTCCTTTACACTCACACCCACACACATCCTTGCAAATCTCTAAAAGGCTACTGATTTGATTTCCTTTTTACACAAACACACACACAATTTTGCAGAATCTCTCGAGGGCTTCTGACTTCGTGTCCTTTTTACAAACACACACAATCACACACACTTACTCAGACCCTTGGAGTGTCTCTAGAGGGCTTCTGACTTCTTGTTCTTTTAACACAAACACACACACACAATGGCAGAATCTCTAGAGGGCTTCTGACTTCATGCCCTTTTACACACACACACACACACACACACACACACACACACCCTTTCTGAATCTCTGGATGGTGTCTGAATTAATGTCTTTTTTACAAACACAAACACACTCACACTCTTGCAGAAACTCTAGAGGGCTTCTGACTTCATGTCCTTTTTACACACACACACACACACACACACACTCACACACCCTTGCAGAATCTCTAGAGTGCTTCTGACTTAGTGTCCTTTTTACACACACACACACACACACTCACACTCATACACTTGCAGAATCTCTGGAGGGCTTCTGACTTCGTGTCATTTTTACACACATACACACACACTCACACTCTTGCAGAATATCTGGAGGGCTTCTGACCTCGTGTCCTTTGTACACACACACACGCACACACACCCTTGCAGAATATCTGCAGGTCTTCTGACTTCCGGTCCTTTTTAAACAATAACACTCACATGCACACATGCACGCACCATTGCAGAATCTCTGGAGGGCTTCTGACTTCTCCTTTTTACACATACACACCATTGCAGAATCTCTAGAAGGCTTCTGAATTACTGTCTTTTTACACACACACACACACACACACACACACACACACACACACACACACTATCACGCACCCTTGCTGAATCTCTGGAGGGTTTCTGAATTCATGTCCTTTTTGACACACACACACACACACACACACACAAATATTCACAACTTTGAAGAATCTCTGAAGGGCTTCTGACTTCGTGCCCTTTTGACACACACTCATTCACTTGCAGAATCTCTTGAGAGCTTCTGACTTTGTGTCCTTTTTACACACACACACACACTCACACACACTCACACACACTCACTCAGACCCTTGGAGTATCTCTAGAGGGCTTCTGACTTCTTGTTCTTTTAACACAAACACACACACACAATGGCAGAATCTCTAGAGGGCTTCTGACTTCATGCCCTTTTGACACACACACACACACACACACACTCTTGCAGAATACCTGGAGGGCTTTTGACTTCGTGTCTTTTTTACACACACACACACACACACACACACACACACACACAAACACCGTTGCAGAATCTCTGGATGGTTTCTGAATTAATGTCTTTTTACAAGCAAACACACACACACGCACCCTTGCAGAATCTCTGCACCCTTGCAGAATCTCTGAAGGGCGTCTGATTTCATGTCCTTTTTAAACACACACACATGCACTCATACACTTGCAGAATTTCTGGAGGGCTTCTGATTTCGTGTCCTTTTTACACACACAAACACTCACACTCTTGCAGAATATCTGCAGGTCTTCTGACTTTGTGTCCTTTATATATATATATATATATATACACACACAGAGACACACTCACACTTGAAAAATCTCTGGAGGGCTTCTGAGTTCCTGTCATTTTTACACACACAAATACACCCTGGCAGAATCTATGGAGGGCTTCTGACTTCGTTTCCATTTTACACACTCACACACACACATGCACACATGCACGCACCCTTGCAGAATCTCTGGAGGTATTCTCACTTTGTGT
>NC_134540.1:126887351-126979851 GCF_050624435.1 Tenrec ecaudatus
TTCACTTCCTGCAATCACCCAACCCAAGGCCCGAGGCAACAATAAGCCCCTCCTACCGCAGCTGCAACCCAGGACCACCCTGAGTAAGAAGGCCTGCTCTGTCAGGTTTCCAGTCTCTCTCAGAAACCCTAAGGAACTGCCCGTCTGTCCTAGCTGTGGTCTTTACAGGACAATGCATTACCACACGGCAGACTCAGATTACCACGGTTACCCACAGTGAGCAAGAAATGCTAAAAGACCCACCTGTGCTTGACTGCAAAGGTCTTCCCAGAGGTCTATGTGTGCCCTCCTCTCCTTGCAGCATGCCAAGGATGGCCTGGCACAGAGTGGAGCTCTGACAGGACTCAGGGGCCCACCCACACCGCTCACCTGGCCTCTGTGATGTTGACAATGTCTGTCCCCAGGGCATGGGGCCGCGGCAGCGTGCTGAGGAAGTGCAGGTTGGAGGGGTTGAAAAGGCGCACGGTGCCGTCAGCACAGCCACAGAAGATGTAGTCCTGGCTCACCGAGATGCAGTGGGCCACTGTGGTCTGTGAGCACAGAAGCCCCAGTCAGCAAGGGCGTCTGCCTACTCCTTCACCCGACACGTCAATAGCCATGAGCCAAGAGGCAAGGACATGCAAGGCAGGCCAGCTGTCCTGGCCGGAGCCCCTCAATGCCCCTCCCTCTAACAGCAGCTGGCCAGAGGGCCCACAGCCCCTTGCAATTAGGGGAAAGGAGTCAGCAAGCCTTATAAGGCACCTGAGGTTTAGGCAAAGACACACTCAGAAAAGGCCGGCCAAGAGAAAGGCAGCAGAGGCAGCAGACAGTGCCAGAACACTTACTGTGATGCTGTCTGTGTGCTGAGCAGAAGAGGAAAGCAGAGGAAGAGGCAGAGACAGAGAGCACGAGCGAGCAGAGAGTTCCCAAACACCTTCCTCTGCCTGGGGCCTCCCCCAGTGTGCATGCAGACCCTGCTGCTAGCCCCAGGACCCCTGGAGCCTGGAGGTGACAGACGGGAGGGTGCCGACAAAGCATTCACTTACCCTCAGCTCCATCCCTTTGTCCAACAGTCTCCGGTCACTGAACTCGCACAGCTGCCCCGAGGATGTGATACAGAAGGTGCTGTCAGCCTTCTTCCTGCGGCCACAGGCTACATCAGTGAACAGGTTGTTCCGTAGGTTCCCCAGCAGCCCCGAGCAGCCCAGCAGGGGCACAGTGCCATTCACCTGTGGAGGCACACCACAGGTGCCACCCACCCACCCACCCTGCAGGCTACCCCCTGGAAAGCAGGCCCTGGGGAGAGAGGGAAAAGGCTTCCCTTGCAGATTGACATAACACCTGGCCCAGCTGAGACTTCCAAGGGGTTTTTGAGCATGCAGAAGGGGGCACAGGTGGAACAGATCTGGGCAGACCCCACCCTGGTGGCTACTTGCTGCCTCACCTTTGAGGTCTGGCTGTCATCAAGGTACCAGAATTTGATGTGCCGGTTGCCTGCAATGACAAAGTAGCTGCAGTCCTCAGAGAAGGATACTGCTGTCACCCGACTGGACACCTTGTTGGAAGCCACTACAATGTTTTTCTGGAGAGAAAGTCAAGGGAAATCAAGGCTCTGCTTCTAGGAGCTAAGGGAAAAGAAACTTACACACTGAAGGAGGTTAGACAAGCTGTGAATTTGACCACTCCTTCTGCCCCTTCTTCAGCATCCTAGATACCCAGTTGCTTGCTCCTTTCTGCTCAGAGTTCTCTAGAAAGGGACTGAGGCCAGCAGGCGAAATTGAAGGCCACCTGTCAGCAGTTTCTTGGCTCCCCTCCTGGCCCTGCCTGTCCTGAGGCCAGCAGCCCACTCACCTTCCAGGCCCAGACATTGACGATCATGTCATGCTGGTAACCCACTGAGACAATGTACTTGGCGCTGGCTGAGAAGGCCACACACGCCACGCCATACTTATGCTCCTGATGCTCCGCCACCTGGCTGCGCTCCGACACGTCCCATACTGCAGAGCAGGCATGTGTCCACTCTGCGGGGACAAAAACCCCGAAGTAAAGGCCAGAGGCAGTCAGCTCCCTCCCCATCCACGGAGGCCTGGCCCTCCCAGCAACTGGACAAGAGCCTGCACATAAATGAAGGACACCTAACTTAATGTGCCTGCACATAAATCAAGGACACCCCCGGAGGGAATGTGATCAGTGTTGGGGAACAATGAACCTCAGGGATGGGCTCCTGGCGTGATTTGGATGGGCAAGGACCACCACTCCTGGGGTTTGCTCCCACAGCCTCAGAGGGCAAGTCTATGGGAGGCAGCCCTGTTCCACACTGTGACCAGCAGGGGGACTCCAGGGATAAGGAATGTTTTAAGGAGGTGTTTTCCAAAATGTGGTTCCCAAATTGGCAGCTTCAGCCTCATCCGGAACTACTTGTTAGCATGGCAAACTGAAGAGAGCCACCCCAGACCTGCTGAGCCCGAGAGCCAGGAGTCTGTACTACGGGGCCACCATAGCACTTCTGACGCAGGCTACAGCCTAAGAACACTGCTCTAGGGCAGACCAAACACCCAAAGTGGACACCAGTACAGAAAGTTAAAATTGGCACCAGTCCTATGCGGGCCGCAGGCTGTCACTCTCTGCTAAGGCCAGGCCACCCCCTCTGCAGTGCCTGACCTTCCTTCCTCACTCACCTCGCCGGTGAACAGGTACTTGCCATCAGGAGAGAAGGCAAGGGCAGTGATGGTTTTCCTAAAAGGAATGGGTGCAGGCTCAAGAGGGGCACTGGCAGCCTGGCCCAGATCTGGCTTCTCACAGTCCCCTCTCAAAACAAGGGCAGCAAACCCGCCCTCCCTGTGCTGCTTCCCTTGCAGGCCTGGGGCCCAACAGGGCCCAATGCCACAGAGAAGCAGGTGGCACCCCTCTGGCCGTCCCTGGGGAAAGGTGGCACTCCCCAAAGCACCAGAGCCCATTTACCTGGAGCTGTTGAGGATGTGGTGCTGCTTGTGTTTCCGGGGATTGAAGAGCACAACCACACACCAGGGGAGAGGGAGAGGGGAGCACAGCCTTAGCACCCCACCTCAGTGGCCCAGCCCAGAGGACCCCACGTTGCCAGAGTGCAGCTGGCTCCTGGCAGCACTCTTCTGCCTTTCTCCCCTTCTGTAGCCCCACACGGTGCAAGGGCCTGTAGGGAGCCCTGCCTGCCCAGTGCTCTGTGCACCAGCACCATCGGGCCATGCTCTATAGTGATGGGGTGGCCGGTCTTCCCAGAGCGCTTGTCCCTACCCCAGGGCAGAGGGCAGAGAGAAGGATGCACATGATTTGGGTAAGAACAGGCCTTAGCTGTGCCCTTGTTTACAGACCTCCTGGTTTCCAGGAGAGAGTGGGATCTCTCATGTTTGCACCCATATGTGTACTTGGCAAGATCCAGCCCTCCACATGTTGGATGAGGAGGCAAGTGGAAGGTCAGGGCCCGGGGCCAGGCCTGCAGGGAGACTAAGGAGGATGGAGGGGCAGAAAACTGCCTGAGGGAGGGAACTTCATGGAGCTGCTGGCCCACGTCAGACTCTTTAGCCCAAAGAGCCTGAGCAGTGCCATTCTAACAGCCTCCAGGCTCCCTCTCCAGTCAGGCAGCAAGGCTGGGTGAAATTGCATGGAGACTGAAATTCAAGAGTGAACTCGAGAGAGGGAGGCAGGTAAGAGTCTGGGACAAGGAGCTGGGAGCCAACAGCTCACCAGTGTCTCAGGGGCCATAGCGCTCAGTAGGTTTAGGCCCTCTGCCCAGCTGTCCCCTCTCTTCATTAGCACTATGCCTACTACTTGTTTTAGCTGGCCACAGCAAGCCTGGAGCCTGATCCCCCAGGTAAAGGGGTCGACTGCGTAGACGGAAGAGAGACTCAGTAGTAGGCTACTTGTCCCAACACTGCCTTTTACAACAGGAAGCAGACACAGGACCCGTATCTGGACCCCACTGCTTGCAGATGGGAGCAGGAGCTGCAGCACAGGGCTTGGCCTCTTCTGCAGACAGAGGCCTCCGGCTCGGCTCAATGAGCCAGTACGCTATGCAAATTCCACTGTCAACTAGGGATTCTGGGATCTTGGAGGTGCACCAGGTAAGCTCACAGCTGGCTACCAGGCTGATTGACAGCCTTAGAAGCCTGAGCAACGCCCTCTTCTCCTCAGAGCTGCCCCCCTCCAATCCTTTTTCACCATCTTTTTCTTTGTTCTCTTTTTTATCTCCTTTCTCTCTTTAAACCGATTTGAAGACCCCTGCTCTCCACATCCCTTGAATGAGAAAAACAAGATGATGTTAGAAACACGCAGACTCACATTTGCCCAGTTGCTCTGAAGGAGAGTCTAATACATGGGACTGGCCTAACTCCTCTAAAACAGAGCTGCCTGCACAGAGGATGAAAGGAACTGTGCTCAAACACTCAACCACATTCACTGTTGCTTAGTCGATTCTGATTCACAGTGACACTACAGAACACAGCAAAACTGCCCCTGTGGGTTTCAGATACGAACTATCTAGGGGACCACAAAGTGTCATCTTTCTCCTTTGGAGTGCTTGGTGGGGCCTAACTGCTGTCCTTGACGTTAGAACCCCAACACAGTACCATGACACCCTCAGGTATCTGGGCATCCAAAATTGAGAGATAAGGACCACTAAGGAATAGAGCCAGGGTTCACAAACAGGGCTTCTGATTTCAGGTCCTTTTTACACACACACACACACACACACACACACTCACACTCACACCCAAAGGCATACCCATACCCTTGCAGAATCTCTGGAAGGCGTCTGATTTCATGTCCTTTTTACACACAAACACACACACACACACATTGCAGGATCACTAGAGGGCTTCTGATTTTGTTTCCTTTTACACACACACACACACACACACACACACACACACATTCACACTAACACTCAAACCCAGGCAGAATCACTAGAGGGCTTCTGACATCGTGTCCTTTTTACACACAAACACACATACACACCGTTGCAGAACCTCTAGAAGGCTTCTGATTTACTGTACTTTACACATACACACACACACACACACACACACACACTTGCAGAACCTCTGGAGGGCTTCTGACGTCGTGTCCTTTTTACACACTCACACACACATATACACACATGCACGCACCCTTGCAGAATATCTGGAGGGATTCTGATTTCCTGTCCTTTTTACACGCACACACCCATACAGACACACACACACCCTTGCAGAATCTATAGAGGGCTTCTGAATTCGTGTTTTTTTACACACACACACACACACACACACACTCACAATCATACCCTTCCAGAATCTCCTTAGGGCTTCGGACTTCATGTCCTTTTTCCAAACACACACATACATGCACCCTTGCAGAATCTTCAGAGGGCTTCTGACTTCGTGTCCTTTTTACACACCCACTCACACTCATACCCTTGAAGAATCTCTAGAGGGCTTTTGACATCTTGTCCTTTATACACACACACACACACATACACGCACACCCTTGCTGAATCTCTGGAGGGCTTCTAAAGTCATGTCCTTTTTACATACAAACACACACATCCTTGCAGAATCTGTAGAGGGCTTCTGACTTCGTGTCCTTTTTACACACACACACACACACACATTCACACTCATACCCTTCCATAATCTCTGGATGTCTTCTGACTTCGTGTTCTTTTTCCACACACACACACACACACACACATACACACACACACACTCACACCCTTGCAGAATCTCTGGAGAGGGTGTGAACGACCCTGTTGGTCATGGTATGTCATGTGACTAGAAGTGTATATGAGCAGAGAATCCCTCAGAGAACAATTACTGAAGTCTATAGAGCAGGGTTCAGGGATACACTGCGGGTCTCTTGGTCCATGCATGTGGCTTTGAAGTAAAATGGAAACCTTTTCAAGGACAGTTATTATTCAGATAATGGTGATTGAAGTTGCAAAAATATACTTTTTTATCTCAAAGAATGTTTCAATTGTTGTGAGAGACAAAGTAGGCTCTTCTATCTCAAAAGTTTGCCTCCCTGGATGTAGATCAAGATGGCGGCTATGTCTAGAAACAGTCACTTCCCATTTTTATATTTTTGCTTAATAAACTGTCTGTGGTTTTAGAGCAATGCTTTCTGACTTACCCTCACATACTTTTGCAGAATAAGTGATGAAGCAGCTGCTTGGACTGGGTGGGCACAGGGAAGCTGGGAAGGGTGAGGACCAGGAACAATCACTAGATAATAAATTATTTGATACATCTGCATCGGGACTGTGGCTCCAGAGCTACAACTCCGGTGCTGTGCAGCACATTTCTTCCAGTTTGAAACAAAATTGGAATCAATTATTATCTTCCTCATCAGTCATCATTTCCTATGGTTCTGGGGATTGGCAGTACTAAGCTAGCAGATTCTTCTGTGCGGTTGCCGTCTGGCAATGGCTTATGATGGAGACATCTCACACAGCTTCCCCACTGGTGTACTTGACAATGGCCACTGGTGTTTGCTGGGACTTTAAGAGGGACTAGTGTCAGCATCTGCATGTGGCTTCTTCATCACACTTCCTCACAGCAAGGGGACTGGACTCCGAGGGTCTTGTACAGAGAAAGAGCCAGGTGGGAGCTGTATTACCTCAGAAGTCACACCGCACCTCACCTGCCAAACTTGACTCCTGGAGAGCCATAAGGCCGGCGTGGGTTCAAAGGAGGAAACATAGACTCCAACTTGGGATGCAGAATGACAAGATTCTGGAAGAGCTTGTAGGGAAGAAACAATCCCTTGAAGGCATTTTGTGAGCTACAGTCTTCCCCAGGACATAATCCTTAACTGGGCAACTCAGTGGTAGCCTTGCCAACTCTGGCTGGTGAGTTCCAGTGACTTTCTTTTGAAGGGAGGGAAGGCAAATTTGGAAGGGAACCCTCAGAAGCCCCCAAGTGGCCTGGAACCTCAACTTGGCTGACACCCACTGAGAGATCCTTCCTCCTTCAGGGAGTTAAGCTGGGCGAGAGGATGGTAGCTGAAAGGACAAAAGGACTTGACTAATACTCTGGAAATAAATCACTCGCACTCTTTGTAAGTTTTTCACTATTGTTCTTGTCCTGTGTTGAATCTCTCTTTTCCTTACTCTCCCCTAGGACCTTCCTCTTAGATATGGGGCTGCGGGGACGGGTTGATTGATCTGTGCTGAAATCAGGGAGGTAGGTAGTAATAGAGGGAACCCGTTACTACTCCCATAGTTCCCATAGCAACCTGGACCAATTAGTGGGAGGAATGGGCAGATAAAGGCTGCATTGGGGGTTTCGGTGCTTGGTGGAGGTGAAGGCTGATGTGTTTAGAGTGGAGAGAGGAAAACAGCCTTTTGGGGAAATGTTCTTGGAGATGGCTTTGAGACTAGCCTCTACTGGTCTCTTGCTCCTCACTCTCCTCTTGGTAGAAGCACGTGTGTTCCCCTCGCCACCATCCCCTCATCCCAACTTGGAGCCCTTCTGGCTATTATTTCCTTATGGAAAAGCTGTCAGCTCATCATCCTGCTTTCTTCCATTCATGCTTCTTTAGCTCCGTGTTGACTTCTAACAGGAGAGAATCAGAAAAGTTAAGTCCCCACCCCACAGGGCCTTTGCTGAAGGAGACTGCAATCTGTGTACGGAATATCTCCAACTCACTCTCTCACTTCTCCCTAATAGATTTTTCCTGCCACTGCTCCTGGCTGGAGGGGATGGGGAGTTCAAGTGATGCCACAGAAGTCACAGTAAAAGAACCAAGGCACTCGAAGGACCATTCATGAGCTGGAATATGATAGAAGCTCTTGAATGGGAAGCCACCATTTTGGCAGTAAACATGCTCCTATGGACCCTCCGAGTTCTAAGGCTTTAGTGCAGTCCCTCCTGAATGAGTTCTCCCTAGGTGAGTTCCTCCTGAAAGCGAAAGAGGGTTTATCCTTCTTTATCTTTGAAGCTACGCCTTCTATACCAACTGGATCCAGATATTGAGGATCTTCGCTTCCGGATTCCTGAACTCAACTGTGCTGATTGATAGCTGCTGGTCACGGACCCGGACATAGCTCTGGATTCTCTGTTCGCTCTCTTTAGCCAACATTGGTTTCCTTTTGTCTAATTGTGCAACAGAAATCTCGGGGGATGCTTTATTCTAAAGTTTTCCACTTCCCTAAATGCGGGTATAGAGAAAGGCAAAATTAATGGGAGTCTCTCCAGCACACACTGGAACCCCAAGGGGGCTGCATAGGTCTCATCCAAAAGAGGAGATCTGCTGCCTCACCCCTAGCCTGGGAACCCATCATGGGTAGGGGCCAAGTGCTGTTTCTATCTGGACCTTCAGGGTCTTCGCAGTGCCTGGCTCATAGAGGAAATGAAAAATGCTTGTTCCTCTTAACAAGTCAGAGATTTACTATTGTTGTTAGGGTCGGTCCTGTTGGTTCCCACTCATAACAACACTATGTCAAACAGAACACAACGCCACCCGGTACCATCATCACCATTGTTCTTATGTTTGAGCCCATTACTGCAGCCCCCATGTCCATCCATTTCATGAGAGCCTTCCTCTTTTCCATTGCCCTTCCACTTTACCAAGCATGATGTCCTATTCCTGGGCCTGGTCTCTCCTGACAACGTGTTGAAAGTACATGTCCAAAGGGTGACAAAATCTGGCCATCCTTACTTCTAAGGAGCATTTGGCCTGTGCTTCTTCCAAGACAAGTTTATTGGTGCTTCTGGTAGTCCAGAGTACTTTCTATGGTTCTTTTTTCCTAGCACCATAATTCAAATGCATCGACTCTTCTTTGGCCTGCCTTATTTAATCTCCAAATTTTACATGCATAGGAAGTGTTTGAACATAATATGGCTTGTGTCAGATGCACCTTAGTTCTCAAAATAACATCCCTGATTTTCAATACTCTAAAGAGGTCATGTGAATATTTAGCCAATACAAGGCAATGCATTTTTTAAGCTCTTGACTGCTGCTTGCGTGAGCGTTGATCATGGATCCAAGGAAGAGGAAATCCTTGACCACCTCACAATTCTACATCTAAGCATATACCTCAAAGAATAACAAACAGAGACTCAAAGAGATAGTGGTATAGAAGTTCACTGCAGCACTATCCACAATAGCTGAAAGGTGACTATTACCAAAGTGCCCGGGGCCCGAAGAATGGATAAACCTAACAAAATCTAAGTCATACAATGGAATATTATTCAGCCTTTAAAAAGGAATGATGTTTTGGAACATGCTACACCATACAGGCACCTTGAACACCTTCTGCTGAGTGAAACAAGTCAGACCATAATGAGATTGATATAAAATATGCAGAATCCATAGGGAAATCCATAGACAGCAAGCAGAGTCACGGTTGATAAGGATTGGGTGATGAAAGCAATGGGGAGTGACTGGTTAATGAGCATTGACTGTGTCTCCATTCAGAGTGATCCAAATGTTGGCCTGATCCTATATTTGATTTGCATGGAGCCCCTGCCCTCTCCTGAGGGGTAGCCTCAGCAAAGGCACTGACAGGCTCAGAATTTTGGTTTCCTGACCTGTGAGTGTGCTGGAAAAATTAGATGGAGTAATAAATAATGACACTGATCACAACCAATAATTATACAGCACTTACTATTGGCCAGACATTGTTCCCCAGCCATGCTTCTAGCAGGCACACAAATACAATGTCCTTGGGGCCTAACAGAAACTCAGATTCCACTTCAGCAGATCTGAAGCAAGCTGCGAGAAATGGAGTTTCTTTTTTTTTTTTTTCTTCTTTTACATTTTATTAGGGAGTCAAACCACTCTTATCACAATCCATACATATACATACATCAATTGTATAAAGCACATCCATACATTCCCTGCCCCAATCATTCTCAAGGCATTTGCTCTCCACTTAAGCCCCTTGCATCAGTCCTCTTTTTTTTCCCCTCTCCCTCCCCTTTCCCCCCTCCCTCATATGCCCTTGGTAATTTATACCTCGTTATTTTGTCATATCTAGCCCTATCCGGGGTCTCCCTTCCCCCCTGCTCTGCTGTCCCTCTCCCAGGGAAGAGGTCACATGTGGCTCCTTGTAATCAGTTCCCCCTTTCCAACCCACTCACCCTCCACTCTCCCAGCATCGTCCCTCACGCCCTTGGTCCTGAAGGTATCATCCAACCTGGATTCCCTGTACCTCCAACCCTCATATGTACCAGTGTACAGCCTCTGTCCTATCCAGCCCTGCAAGGTAGAGTTCGGATCATGGTAGTTGGGGGGAGGAAGCATCCAGGATCTGGGGGAAAGCTGTGTTCTTCATCGATACTACCTCACACCCTAATTAACCCATCTCCTCTCCTAAGCCCCTCTATGAGGGGATCTCCATTGGCCGACACTTGGGCCTTGGGTCTCCACTCTGCACTTCCCACTTCATTTAATATAATATATATATACACATACATATATACATATACACATATATACACATACATACACACACTTATATCTTTTTTTTTTTGCATGATGCCTTCTATCTGGTCCCTTGGGCACCTCGTGATCGCACTGGCCGGTGTGCTTATTCCATGTGGGCTTATTTGCTTCTGAGCGAGATGGCCTCTTGTTCACCTTCAAGCCTTTAAGACCCCAGACACTATCTCTTTTGATAGCCGGGCACCATCAGCTTTCTTCACCGCATTTGCTTGTGCACCCATTTGTCTTCAGCGATCCTATCATGGAGGTGTGCAGTCAATGATATGATTTTTTGTTCTTTTGGTGCCTGGTAACTGATCCCTTTGGGACCACTCGATCACACAGGCTGGTGTGTTCTTCCATGTGGACTTTGTTGCTTCTGAGCTAGATGGCCGCTTGTTTATCGTCAAGCCTTTAAGACCACAGTCACTATCTCTTTTGATAGCCGGGCACCATCAGCTTTCTTCACCACATTTACTTGTTCACCCACTTTGGCTCCAGGCGTTGTGTCGTGAGAGTGAGCATCATAGAGTTCCAATTTAATAAAAGAAGGTATTCATGCATAGAGGGAGTGTTTGAGTAGAGTCCCAAGGTCCTTCTGCCACCCTAATACTTGACATATAAATATAGACACAAAGATCTATTTCCCCAACCTCCTATATATATTTGCATGTACATGTCTTTGTCTAGACCTCCATGAATGCCCTTTGACTCCTAGCTCTTTCCTCCATCTCCCTTGACCTTCCTCCTGCCCTACTACCATGCTTCATCGCCACCTGGGCTAGAGTATACCTCTTCTCTAAACAACCTTACCCTTGATCATTTCCCACCAGGCCTGCCACAACCCCTTCTCTACCATTTGGTGTCCCATGTTTTTCCCTTGTCCCTGGGTTTGTTAACACCACTTCCTTACCCGCCCTACCCCCCCACCCCAAGTCCCCCCGGAACTGTCGGTCCCGTTGTTTTTCATCCAGATAGTTCATCCAGCCTGTCCTATTCAGACAGACCTGTGGAGTCACAAACATGCACGAAAACTAGACAGAGGAACACAAAGCAACAGTATACAACCAGACAACAAAACAACCAAAACAAACCACTGAAAAAGAACAGAACAAAACAGTTCACAAGAGAAAAGCTTGTAGTTAGTTCAGGGATCTTTGCTGGCCCTTAGGAGCGTTTTCCAGTCCAGTCTGTTGGGGCACCACGCCCTGGCCCCAAAGTGAGAAATGGAGTTTCTAATGGGGACAACAGTGAGGACCAGGATTCTCAGAAGGATTGAGGCATTTGAATGGCAGTGATGGCAAAGACCGTGTGTGGTGTATACTATGTGTGGCCAGGAGAACGAGCAAATCAGTCCTGGAGGAAATTGAGCCAGGACACTCTTCCCAGAATGTTCCTAGAAGAGAGAATGGCAAATTTTTGTCATGCTGATTTTGGTCATGTCGTTAGGAAAGACCAGTTGCGAGAAGAGGACATCATGTGGATCTGGGGAAACTCTTCATGACACGGACTGGCACCATAACCGCAACAATGACCTCAAACCTGCCGATGGGCAGGAAGATGGCATAGGATCTGGCAGTGATTTGTCCTATCAGACCTACGGTCAAAAGGAGTCAAATTTGACTTACTGGAGACTAACAACAACAACAAGGTCTTTCTATCTATTGATGCATTCAATCTCAACCTCGAACACACAACCTAAGTACTATTTTTCACTTCCCTTCTACACACAGCAGCGCAAAGGGGGTTCAATGATTTGTCCCAGGTCATGGAGCTCGAAGAACATAGAGCCAGGACTGGACAATGGAACGATCTGACAACAGAGACATTAAACATAAGCAGGGCTTTGTCTCCCACAAAGATCATAGGCATAACCATAATGGACTTGGCACAAGCCCTGCCACATGGCAACCTTTCAGCATATAGGTGCTATCTTAGTGCCATCCAGTTGACAGCAAGTCAGCGACTGTATAGGACAGGGTAGAACTGTCTGTGGGTTTTTCACACGAAATATTTACAGCAGTAGAACTCCTCATCTTTCTCCCACAAAAGTCCCTATGATTGTTAGTAATTTGGTCAGAAGTCACTTTAATGGTGACCAAATCCTTCCTTTTTTGGGATTCAACATTATACCCCACTGCTTCTAATAGCTCCTCGCCCCAAACCAAAACAGGCATGAGAGAGTTGATTCTGACTCATGTTGCCCCCATGTGTGCATTGCATAGGACTTTCAAGACTATAGGTTTTAAGCAGGTTGCCAGGCCTTTCCTCCATGGTGTCCCTGGGTGGGTTCCAACGGCAAATGATTTGTTAAATAGTTGTGTGTGGAACTGTTTGCCCCTCTTCAGGAACTCCAATATCCTTGCAGCTCTCTATTCACAAAGGACTGTCCTTCCAACCAAGAGCTCAGAGTGCGTGTTTTCTCTCTCTTATTTTCTTTACATCAAGTTTTTGGGACTCCCCAGGAGCTGGTTCCCAGGGACATATTTATATGTAATTATGACCCTGTCATCTACAACATGATCATGATAAATGGAGAAAAGACTGAAGTGATCAGGGCTATCTTCTTTCTGGAGTCCACCATAAATGATCATGCCAGCCCCGGTCAAGAACTCAAGGGATGTATTGTATTGGGTAAATCTGCTGTTTGAGATCTCTTTCTTTTTTTGCAGCTGGAAAAGAGAAAGGGGAGATAGGCTGTTCTCCCAAGTTGGGGTCCCTGCCAGGGCACCCCAGACTCAAACGTGGCCAACTCCTCTCTGGAATAGAATTCCCTGCCACTTCTGTAGAACTACCTTGTGGAAGGACCAATGTCCTAAAAGTTCAGAATGGAGAAGACAAGTTTCAAGAGCTACAGCCTAGCCCCTTACAGCCAGAGTGTGACTCAACAAGGGCCCCCACAGGCACTTTCTAGGGATCTTAAGTAGTTGGGGCTTAAGGAGAGTGGCATGGGGCTCTAGCAAGCTAGGAGCCCATCCCAGGCTGGGGTTACATATCCCAAGCCCTTGATGGGGAGGCCTCAGGTAAGCAGTGGGCCCAATGGAGTTCTGGGTATGTGGACCAGGGGGAGGGGAGTCACCTTTGGGGCTGGACCAACCCAGGGCATCCCAAGTGGGATGGGGTGCAGGGGCCTGGGCAGGCTCCCTTTTCCTCTCCATCCTCCATGGCCAGTCAGGCTAACACAAGATTTTGGGCAGGCAGGGGGCCTGGGGCAGTGCCCAGATGAGCCAGGGGCTAGCAGGGCAGGGGGTGTTTCCTGGATAGGCAGAGGGCCTCTGGCAGGGTCTTTGTGGCAGGCCCAGACCCAGGTGGGCAGGGAACTGGAACAGGGATCCCAGATGTGTGCCCGGCCTGGACTGGACCCAGGGTTGGAAAGGGCCCTGATGTAGGTTCCAGGGTGGGCAGCGGGCCCAGGGCAGAGTCTTGGTGGTGAGCAGGCCCAGGGTGGGGGCAGGGGGTCTGGAGTGTGGTCCTGGGTGGGTCAGCTGGGCAGGGCGGCGATCCTGGTGGCTGGCCAGGTGCCTGGTGGGCTGCAGACCCACATCAGGGGTCATGGTGGCAAGGCCCTCCCTGGTGGGCAGGAGTCTGGGAAGGGGCGGGAAGGCTGCACAGGCCACACCTGGTCTTTGAAGTCCTAGGCCTTGCGCAGCAAGTCATTATGGCCCATGGAGGCAGTGCGGCTCCGAGACTGGCTCACAGCCTTCAGAGCTTGGCTCGCTCAGCTCCTGAGCCCTTGACCTCTATAGGAAGTGCTGGCTGGCCTCCTGTCATGTTCTCAATAGGCTCCAGCTGCTGCCAGGTAGGCCAAGCCTTAAAGGGGCCATGGGCTTCCACCTGTGCGCCCCTCCTCCTCACCCTTAAAGGGGCCGCGTGCTGCCGCCGGAGACCGCTTTCAAAAGTGTTCTTCAAAGTGTTCAAGAGCAAGAATGTTACATTAAGGTGCACCTGACTAAAGCAATCTTAGTCATATTTTCGATGGCCTTCTATGCACGTGAAAGTTGGACATTGAAAAGGAAGATCAGAGAAGAATCAATGCATTTGAATAGGGAGGCTGGTGAAGAATACTGAAAGTACTCTGAACTGCCAAAGAACAAACAAATGTGGGTTAGAAGTACAGCCAGAATACTCCTTAGAAGCCAGGATGGTGAGGCTTCCCCTCACGTACCTTGGACATACTGTTAGGGAGAGACCAGTCCCTGGAGGAGGAAGGACGTCCTGCTTGGTGAAGCAGAGAGGCAGTGAAAATGAGGAAGAACTTCGGCCAATGGATTGACACAGTGGCTGCAACCAGGGGCTCAAACATAACAACAATTGAGAGGATGGGGCAGGACTGGGTTGTGTTTCGTTCTATTATCCATAGGGTGGCTAGGGGTTGGAACTGACTCAATGGCATCTAACAGCAGAAACAATGTCTACACCCATTACTAACAGGACAGGAAGTTTCCCAACCCCTCTCATCTCTCAACCCCAGGAACAGAGATGCCACCTTCCTTCTAGCTGTATTCCCAGTATCTAGAACAGAGCTCAGCAATTAAGTACCTAACAAACCTGAAGTAGCTGTTACTTAGCTCCATGCCTCAGAGGTCTCAGTTCCCAAATCCCGAAATAATGACATCAGTGTTGTTGTTTGTTGCCATCAAGTCGACTTCCAGTTACACCTGCGTCACACCTGCCTACCTAGAATCCCACCTTATGAAAATAAGCCAGAACAATGATTCTTGCCCACGGTGTCTGCAGACTATCACTCACCACTCTGAAAAGATGTCATGTAAATGTTGAACTGCTAGCTCAAAGGTTGACAGTTCAAACCACCAGCTGCTTCAAGGAAAACGATGAGCTGTCTGTTCCAGTAATGTTGGACAACGTTGGAAAACTTACATAGGGTCTCCATGAGTTGGAATTGACTGGACAGTAATGGGTTTGCTGTACCTGGAATGATGATGCGACCAGAGAAAGAATGAGAGGGAAGTCTGAAAAAGAAGCACCGACCTGCCTTCCATCGGGCTGTTTTGTGATTTTTTTTGCAGCAGATGGTTCGAGGGGAACAGGGAATGAAGAGGCGGAGTGCATGGCACAGTTGAGGGCTATTTGCCATTCTGACCAAGTGCCTCTGTGAGAAAAGGGGGAGGGGTGGCTTGACCTGGATCTTGATCAAAGCCCAAGAAAATATATGAATTTACAGAATGATAGAGGTTTCCCAAGTCAGTGTAGTAACAGGAGCTGACAGCTCTCACCTCTGACCCTGTGGGCCCTGTTCAAAGAATCTCCTGGACTGGGTGGGAGGTGGGTGGTTAGGCAGAGAGACAAAGAGAGAGTCGAAGTAGAAACTCTGGCTCTTTCCCAGCCTGAACTGAGCCCCTGAGCCTCCTCAACTCCACTCTCCCCCTTCCCCGGCCCCCCACAGGGACACCTTCCAGAGGTCTTCCTGTACCCATATGTAGGTTTTGGCTCTTCCTACTTTTGGCTCTGCTCAGTGGCAGGGCATTTGAAGGGTGGTTGTGGGATTTGTACAGTTGACATTAGGGTAAATGCGTGATCATTCCTTAAATTTATCCTACTGCAGCTTTAGGCTGTGTTTCCAAACTCCCTGTCCTCACAGAGGCTCTGCAGAGGGGACAGTGGCTCTGATTCCACCTGGAAGTTCCTGGTTGAGCACATGGATTTCCCATCCCAGTCTAGCCATGGCACCAGGGATCAGGGTGCTAGGAGAGGGGCAAATGGGTCCCCAAAGGAGATGTGTGGTGACCACAAAAGTGACACACTGGTGGTCACCTACTATTTGTACATGGAGGTGCTTGCCCCTCTCAAGGTGGAAACATACAATTTCGCCTATGCCTCTTCTCTAAAAGCAAGTGGACCTGCTTGTGACATGAGGTTTTGGAAAGTTCTTTCATGGGCCACAAAGAAGTGTGGCTGATCCAGTGTCTCAAGCTGATTTCGAGTAGTGTCCAGAGAGTTCATGGTTGAAGGGGGTAGGGAACTGTGGGGGGCTGGCCAGGGAGTGAACACGGAGTAATTTGAGCCAGACAGAGTAATGAATGGGAGGCAGAATGGATAGGGAAGTAATCTGGGAGACAAGTTTGGATCTGTCTGTGGGTTTCTGACACTATAAATTTGTCCATTGTCAGACGGACTCATCTTTCTCCCTCTCAGAGCAGCTAGTCGGTTTGAACTGCTGGCTTTGAGATTAGTAGCGGGATGAATAACCCACAGCATCACCAAAACTCCTTAGCAAGAAGGATATTACCACAACCACAGCCACCACCCCTTTTTCCTAATTTAATGAGAGATAGAGAGGAAAGGGTGCTCTCCAGCGTTCAACTCCCTTTAAAGAAAATGGGAGAGCCAGGGTGATGACAGCAGGGGGCTGGAACATCCCAGCCTGGCATCCCGGGCCACCCGGAAAGATCCTCCCTTGTGGGCTCTGTGAAGTAGGCACACTCAAAGACCACAGGACCTCAGTCTCAGCTGTCGGCCTCGGGGCTTGGGTTTCTTAGTTCCTGCTGCTTGGGGAGGGGCTGCTCGATGGAGAGCCTCGTCACTTAGCATCATGGCTGCTCAGACCTGATACCCCTAAGTCGTGTAATTTACATTTCAAGCACAATTGAAGCAGCTAATGGTGTCATTCTCCAAAGGGGGAACAAGTTGTCATAATGTTAATTACATTGCAGGCGTGCTCGCTCTCCTTTGTCCCCAAGTGCTCCATGGGAAGTTCCCAGGTAGCAGTCGAGTAGGTGTCCAAGAGAGTGGCTTTGGCTCTCTCCAAGGTGACATGGCTGAGGAGTGGTTACAAGGCCAATAATTCTTTCTCTGACTTCGTTGTGTGTGTGTTGGCGCAGTGCGAGTAGAGGTGGCAGCTAAAACAGCCCAGTGATCTCCCCATCCTTTTCTCCCCTGCACGTGTGCAATCGGGCAGGGCTGGAGGGTGCCTGTTCAATGCTCAAGCTAATTTTGCTTGATAGGGGACAGTGGAGATGATGTGTAGGGGAAAGGAGCCAAAATCCAACCACTCTTAGTCCAGATATCAGCAGACGGTAGAACTAAGCCTGTAGTCTCTGAGGCTGGTCTGCTGGGATTTAAATTTCAGCTCCCCCTTGGATAACCTGGTTACCCCTGGGCCAGATGGCTGCACCTCTCTGTGCATTCGTGTTCTCACCTATAGACGGAAGCTGATGCACTACCAATGGGTCAGTCGATTCCAACTCATAGTGAGCCTGGAGGACAGAGTGGAAACATTCTATAGGCGTTCCCATAGGCTGTGACTGATACTGGAGCAAATTTACGCATCATTCTCATGGGAAGCTGCTGAGGGTTTCGCTGAGCTAGTGGTAAATAGTCAAGGGCTTCTCTATTGCCCCGCCAGCGCTCCTCTTAAAGGGGTTGCAAAAGTCACCAAAACCCCACTTCTCTAGAGTTCATTCAGACTCATAGCAACTCAGTAGGATAAAGTAATAACTGTCCCTTCAGATGTCCGACCCTGAAAATCTTTATGAGCTCAGACAGCCCCATCTTGATTCCGAAGAACAACTGGTGGGTTTGAACCACCGACCTTCTGGTTAGCAGTTCTAATGCTTCACCCACACCACCACCCGTGGGATGAAATGAGTGAATGTACATGCAATGCTTAGAACACTAGTACATAACATGCACTTAGTAATTGTGAGCTATTGTGGTAGGAGGGGAGTCCAAAAACCAAACCAAACTCACTGCCATCGAATCCACTCTGACTCCCCATGACCTGAGTTCTACCCTATAGGACAGGGTCCAACTGCTCCTGTGGGTATTTGAGATTGTAACTTTATAGGATTGGAAAGTTTCATGTTTTTTTTTCCTGAGAGTGGCTGGTGGTTTTGAACTGTTGGCTTTGGGATTAGCAGCCCAATATGTAATCACCCACGCCATTATTAAATGAGAGCTACGAGTTTCTGACAATTTCTGTGAGGTGGTAGAAGTATATGTCATTCCTATATTTAAAGAAGGTAAATCTACTGAAATAGAACAATTGCCATGGCTTTCCAAAGAGAGGAGAGATGTCAGTTTTAAAGATATATAGAGCTGTGAGTCATCACTGGAGAGTACAAATGGTTAAAACACTTGGCCATTAACAGAAACTGAGGAGGTTCAAGCGCACCCAGAAATAGCTTGGAAGAAAAGCCTGGCCATCTGTTTCTGAAAGGTTATGCCCATTGAAAATCCTATGACTCACCATGAATCGCAATCAACTCAGTGTCAATTGGTCATTTTAAATTTCAGGATGGGTCCTGGGCAGAAAGAAAACATTCTAAGTTGTCTATTGAAGAGGAAGTTTGTGAAAGCACCTGGCCCATTCAAACACAACTGATGAGGAACCTCGGTGGGGCCACTGTACACAGACCAGGTCATGCTTTTTCCACATCTGGTTTTGTTGGATGCTGTCAAGTTGGTTTCAACTCGTGGCGACTCTACATACAACCAAAAGAAACACTGCCTGCTCCTGTGCCAGCCTCACAATTGTTATGTTTTAGTGTGTTGTTGTAGAAACTGTGTCCATCCATCTTGGTGAGGGTCCTCCCCTTTTGGGCGCCACTTTACCAAGCATGATGGCCTTTTCCATGATGTTGCTCCTCATAGCTCCTGATGCCCAAGGATGTGAGATGAAGTCTAGCCATCCTTGCCTCTAAGGAGCAATCTGGATACACTTCTTTCAAGACAGAACTTGCTCCTCAACTGAAATTCTTGCAGAGAGAGTGAAAACTCACCTGATTTTCCTAGAGTCTCATTTCCCAAAGTGGGCAACACCACCCACCTACTGGGCACAGAAAAATCCAGAGATCTACAAAGCAGATATCTACATTTTATCCTGGATGGTAGGCTATAGTACAAAATTCTCTCATTGCTGGGGGGTCCTGAGTAATTTCTTGCTCTGAAAAGAGGGCAGTAGGCAGAATAAGTTTGGGAACCTTTGGTCTGGAGCAGGAGCTAGAAACCTGTTTTTCTGCCAAGGACCATGTGGTGATTTATAACATCATTCATGGGGCCATACAGGTCAAATATTTAATGAACTCACCCCTAAGGTGATGGCTACAAATGCTTCTCATTGGTGAGATGTGTGATGCTGGCAGCTATTGATTATTTGGGGGGCCCTATACAGCCCTCGGGCCATACGTTGGTCTAAGGTAGGGGATCTCAACCAGTGGGTCACGACACCTTTGGGGGTCCAATGACACTTTCACAGGGGTTGCCTGGTTCATCGCAGTAGCAAAATTACAGTGATGAATTAGCAATGAAATAATTTTTATTATCGGGGTAAACACAACCTGAGGAACTGTATGAAAGAATCATGGCATTCGGAAAGTTGAGAAACACTTGTCTAGGGAATGGTTGGGATCTCCATGTAGGCTACACATGAACTTCATAGGCAGTCAGGCAGCGTATCACTTGGGTTTCATTGGAGAGGAAAGAACTATTGATCATGTTTCAAGGACAAACAAATCTGGAAGGAAATGCTATTGTGGATGAAAACAAAACATAAAACAAATTCTTGAAAGATTTCTGTATGCTAGAGATGAATTGCAATCAAGAAAATTAAATGATATCTTTGAGGGTTCCAGCAGAAAACAAACCATGCAGAAGGTTTAATTAAAGAGAGTTTAATGAAGACTATTCACAGTGGTGGGGATGGGCTTAAGAAAGCCAACAAAAGATAAGGAGGCCCCGAGAGTCTAACAAGAGCATAAAGCTGTTGCCACGTGTCCTATGGAATTTTCTCTTCAGCTCTTTGACTTTGTCATTTCTTCTCATTGTCTTAGCTACTCTATGATATAGAGCAATTCTGACTCATAGGAATTTTATACTGCTGTCCTCTCCCAATTTCCTTTATTTTCCAACTTCATGTGTGTTAAAATATGCAGTATTGCATCAGATTTCCTATGCTCTAAACCAGTGGTTCTCAACCTTCCTAATTCCTTGGCACAATAATGAAGTTCCCGATGTTGTGGTGAACATCCATTCGTAAAATTATTTTCGTTGCTACTTCATAACTGTAATTTTGCTACTATGAAGAAGAGACCGACCCCTGTGAATGGGTAGCTCAACCCCCAAACAGGTCCCGATCCACAGGTTGAGAACCGCTGCTCTAAACTAAGAGGTGTTTCTTTAAGATGTAGTTCAGTATATTGTTAGACGCCCAAGACTTGTTGTTGTTGTTGTTAAGTGCCGTCGAGTAGATTTTAGCTCACAGCAACTCTATGTACAATGTACTGAAACGCTGCCCCGTCTTGTGCATTCCTCACAGTGGTTCTTTGCTTGCGCTCATTGTTGCAGCCACTGAGCTATTCCAAATTGTAGGGGCTGCCTCTCCTTTGCTGCCCTTCTACTCTACCAATATCTGTGTCTTCATCTAGGACAGTGCTTCTCAACCTTCCTAAATCCACCACACTTTCATACAGTTTCCTTTGTAGTGGTAGACCCCCAATCATAAAATTATATTCTTTGCTACTTCGTAACTCTCGTTTTGTTACAAGTTATGGATAGTGCCACCCTGTAAAGGGTTCGTCTAAGCCCCAAAGGGGTCATGAACCACATGGTGTGAACCGCTGCTCTAAATTGAGAGGAGTTTCTCTTAAGGTCTATTTCACCATACTGTTAGAATCTCAAGTCCATTTGTTGTTGTTGTTAGGTGCCGTCGAGTGGGTATGTCTCATAGCAGCTCTACGCACAATATAATGAAACGCCGCCCTGTCCTGTGACATCCTCACAGTGGTTCTCTGCTTGCGCTCATTGTTGCAGCCACTGCGCTAATGCATCTTGTTGGGGACCGCCTCTCTTTTCCTGCCCTTTCATACCAAGATTTGGGACTTCCTCTAGAGCAGTGGTTCTCAACTTTCCTAATGCCATGATATTTTCATACCGATTCTCATTTAGTGGTGACCCCCCCCCAACCATAAAATGATTTCATTGCAGCTTCATAACTGTAATTTTGTTACTGTTATGAGTCACGACACCCCTGTGAAATTTTCATTCCATATCCACAAAGGGGTCGCGACACACAGGTGAAGATCCCCTGCTCTAAACTAAGAGGAGATTCTCTTAAGATAGAATTCAGCATACTGGTAGATGCACAAGTTCTGTTGTTATTGGTGTTAGGTACCATCGAGTGGATTTTGGCTCATAGCAACTCTATGCACAATTTAATGAAACGCTTTCCCATCCTATGCCAATCCTCACAGTGGTTCTTTTGCTTGTGCTCATTGTTGCAGCCACTGTGCTAATCCAATTTTTGGGTAGCTGCCTCTTTTTTGTGGCCTTTCTACTGTACCAAAGCTTGTGTCTTCCTCTAGGGCAGTGATTGTCAAATTTCCTAATGCCATGACCCTTTCGTACAGTTCCTCATGTAGTGTGACCC
The DNA here is from genome assembly GCF_050624435.1 of Tenrec ecaudatus. Lineage (NCBI taxonomy): Eukaryota > Metazoa > Chordata > Mammalia > Afrosoricida > Tenrecidae > Tenrec > Tenrec ecaudatus. The sequence continues at coordinate 126,909,151 of NC_134540.1, forward strand.
CCATCATAACATTATTGTTATTTCATAACTGTAATTTTCCTACAGTTATGAATCATTTCACACCTCTGAAAGGGTCATTCGATCGCCAAAAGTGGTCGCGAACCACAGGTTAAAAACCGCTGGTCTAAACTAAGAGGAGTTTCTCTTAATATCTACTTCACCCTATTGTCAGAAGCACAAATCCTATAGTTATTGTTAGATTCTGTGTGTAGCTTTCGACGCCTAGCAACTCTAAGCACAATATGATGGAAAGGTGTCCTGTCCTGCGCCATCCTCCCAGTGGTTCTTTTGCTTCCGCGGATTGTTGCAGCCACTGTTGTATTCCATCGCACTGTGGGCTGCCTCTTTTTGCTGCCCTTCTACTGTTCCCAGATCTATGTCTCCCTCTCGGGCATTGGTTCTCAACCTTCCTAATGTCATGACTCTTTCACACCATTCCTCATGTACTAGTGACCCCCCCCCCCAATCATAAAATTATTTTCCTTGTTACTCCATAACTATAAATTTGCTATTGTTATGAATCAGGTCACCCATGTGAAATGCTCATTGTTCCATCCTAAGACGTCGTGACCCACAGTTAGAGAACTGTTACTCTACACTAAGAGTTTCTTTTAAAGTCTTCTTCAGCATATTGTTAGAGGCACAAATCCTGTTGTTTGGTACCTTCGAATGGGTTTAGGCTCATACCAACTCTATGCACCATGTAATGAAATGCTTTCCTGTCCTGTGCCTTCCATACAGTGGTTCTTTTGCTCACACTCATTTTTGCAGCCACTGTGCTAATCCATCTTGTTGGGCACTGCCTCTCTTTTCCCGCCCTCCTATACCAACATAAGTGTCTTGCTCTAGAGCAGTGGTTCTTAACTTTCCAAATGCCACAACCACTTCACACTATTCCTCGTGTAGTGGTGACATCCAACCATAAAATGTTGCATTGCTACATCATAATTGTAATTTTGCTTCTGATATGGATCAGGCCACCCATGTGAAAGGTTCGTTAGTCTCCTCAAAGGTGTCTCGACACACTGTTTGAGAACCAATGGTCTAAACGAATAATAGTTTCTCTTAAGGTCTACTTCAGAATATTCTTAGAAGCCCAAGTTCTTTTTATTATTGTTTGGTGCCTTTGAGTGTGTGTTGGCTCATAGCAACTGTATGCACAATATAATGAAATTCGGCCCCATATCGTGCCATCCTCACTGTGGTCCTTTGCTTGCGCTCACTGCTGCATCTATTCCATCTTGTAGGGGCTGCCTGCCTTTTGCAGCCCTTCTGCTGTACCAACATTTGTGTCTTCCTCTAAGACAATGTTTCTCATACATCCTAATTCTGCGGCCCTTTCGTACAGTTCCCAATGTAGTGGTGGACCCCAATCATAAAATTATATTCATTGATATTTCATACCTGTACTTTTGCTACTGTTATGAATCAGGCCATCACTGTGAAGGGGTGTTTCGAAACACCCCCCCACCTGAAAGTGTTCACGACCCAATGTTGAGAAACCTGCTGTAAACTAAGAGGAGTTGCTCTTAAGATTAATTCAGCATATTGTTAAACACACAACCCTGTTGTTATTATTGTTAAGTTCCGAGGAGGGGGTTTTGGCTCATCGCATCTCTATGCACAATATCATGAAATGCTTCCCTGACCTGTGCCATCCTGTCAGTGGTTGTTTGCTAGTGCTCATTGTTGGAGTCATATTTGGGGGGCTGGCTATTTTTTGTTGCACTTCTACTCTACCAAGATTTGTGTCTTCCTTTAGGGCAGTGGTTCTCAACCTTCCTAATGCCACAAAATTTTCATACCGTTCCTCATATAGTGCTGACTGCCAAATCATAAAATTATTTTCATTGCAACTTTGTAACTCTAATTTTTCTACTGTTATGACTGGGCGACCACTATGAAAGGTTCATTCATCCCCCAACAGGGCTCGTGACCCAAAAGTTGAGAACCGCTGCACTAAACTAATAGGAGTTTCTCTTAAGGTCTACTTCAGCACATGATAAGAAACACAAGTCCTGTTGTTTTGTTGTCAGGTGCAGTCGAGTGGGTTTTGACTCATAGCAACTCTATGCTCCATATAATGTAACGCTGCCCCATCTTGTGCCATCCTCACAGTGTTCCCTTAGCTTGAGCTCATTGCTGCAGCCACTATGCTATTCCATCTATTTGGGGGCTGACTCTATATTGTGGCCTTCAACTGTATCAAGACTTGTGTCTTCCTGTAGGACTGTGGTTTTCAGCAATCCTAATGCCACGACCCTTTCATACAATGCCTCGTGTAGTAATGACCCCCCAACCAAAAAATTATACTGTTGCTACTTCATAACTGCAATTTTGCTACTGTTACGTATCTTGTCACGCCTATGGGAGGGTCATTCGAACACCCCCAAAGGATTTAGCACTCACAAGTTGAGAACGGCTGCTCTAAACTAAGAGCAGTTTCTCTCAAGGTTTAGTTGAGCATACTGTTAGATGTATGATTCCTCCTGTCATTGTTGTTCGGTCCGTGGAGAAGGTTTGGGCTCATAGCAACCCTGTGCACAATATAATAAAGGCCTGCCCAGTCTTGCATCATCCTCAAGGTGGTTCTTTGCTTGCGCTCATTGTTGCAGCCACCCTGCAAATCCGTCTTGTAGGGACTTCCTCTCTTCTGCTGCTCTTCTACTGTACTTGTGTCTTCCTCTAGGACAGTGTTTCTCACCCTTCCTATTTCTACGACCTTTCCATACACTTCCCAATGTGTAGTGGTGGTCCCCAATGCATAAAGGTTTTTTTCTACTGTTTTTCCATAACTGTAATTTTGCAAGTCTTATGAATCTAGTCACCCTGTGAAAGGGTTGTTCAACCAACCAAAGTGGTGACAAATCACAGGTTGAGAACCGCTGTTCTAAATTAAGAGGAGTTTCTCCTGTGGTATAGCTCAGTATATTATTACACACACGAGTCCTGTTCTTATTGTTGTTAGGGGGCTGTCGAGTGGGTTTGGCTCATAGTTGTCTCATAACAACTCTATGCACAGTATCATGAAACACTGTTCCATCCTCTAACATCCTCACACTTTTCTTTTGTTTTCACTCATTGTTGCAGTGTCTGTGCTAATCCATATTTGGGGGACTGCCTCTCATTTGCTGACCTTCTACTGAACCCAGATTTGTGTCTTCCTCTAGGGCCGTGGTTCTCAAACTTCCTAATGCACGATATTTCACACCATTCCTCATGTATTGGTGACCCCCCCAATCATAAAATTACTTTCCTTGTTACTTTATAACTAAAATTATGCTACTTTTATGAATCAGGCCACCATGTGATATAGTTATTCTCCCCCCCACCCCCCAAAAGGCATCACGACCCACAGTTTGAGAACTGCTATTCTACACTAAGAGGAGTTTCTTTTTAAGGTATGTTTCAGCATATTGTTAGAAGCACAAATCCTGTTCTTGTTTTTGGCTGCTTTCGAGTGGGTTTTGGCTCATACCAACCCTATGCACAATGTAATGAAACGTTGTCCTGCCCTGTGCATCCTCAAGGTGGTTCTTCTGTTTGCGCTCATTGTTGCGGCCACTGTGGTAACCCACCTTGTTAGGGACTACCTCTCTTTTCATGCCCTTCCGTACCAAGATTTGTGTTTTTCTCAAGAATAGTGGTTCTCAACTTTCTGAATGTCACTACTATTTCATACCAGTCCTCATGTAGTGGTGACTCCCCAACCATAAAATATTTTCATTGCTACATCATAACTGTAATTTCGCTTCTGTTATGGATCAGGCCACCCATGTGAAAGGTTCATTAGTCTTCTAAAGGCACTGTGACACAGTTTGAGAACCACTGGTCTAAACTAAGGGGAGTTTCTCTTAAGGTCTACTTCAGCATATTCATAGATGCACAGTCCTGTTGTTATTGTTTGGTGCCTTTGAGTGTGTGCTGGCTCATAGCAACTCTATACACAATATAATGAAACGTGACCCTGTCTCGTGCCACCCTCACAGTGGTTATTTTGCTTGTTGTCATTGTTGCAGCCATGGGCTAATCCAACTTTTGAGGGGCTGCCTCTCTTTTGCTGCCCCTCTACTGCCCTTTCATTCATTTCCTCATGTAATGATGAAGCCCCAATCATAAAATTATTTTCATTGCTACTTCGTAACTTTAATTTTGCTACAGTTATGAATCAGTCCTCCACTGTGAAAGGGTCATTTGACCCCCCCCAAAGGGCTCGCGACCCACAGGTTGAGAACCACTGCTCTAAAGTAAGAGGAGTTTCTCTTAGGATCTACAGCACCATATTGTGAAAAGCATGAGTCCTACAGTTATTGTTGTTAGGTGTTGCCCAGTGGGTTTCGATTCTCAGCAACTCTACACACAAGATAATGAAACGCTGCCCCGTCCTGTGCCATCCTCACAGTGGTTTCTTGTCTGCACTCATTGTTGCAGCCACTGCGCTAATCTATCATCTGGGGGTCTGCCTCTCATTTGCTGCCTTTCTGTTCTGCCAAGATTTCTGTCTTGCTCAAGGACAGTGGCTCTCAACCTTCCTATAATGCCACAGGCCTTTTATACCACTCCTCATCTAGTGTGTACAATCCCAGTCATAAATTTATCGTCACGGCTACTTCATAACTGTAATGTAGCTACTGCTATGAATTGGGCCACCCCTGTGCAAGGATAGTTCATCACCCTAATGGAGTCATGACCCACAGGTTGAGAATTTTCTGCTCCAAACTATGAAGAATGTCTCTTAAGATATATTTCAGCACATTGTTAGAAGAAAAAGTCCTGTTGTTATTGTATTTAGGTGCCTTCAAGTGGGTTTTGGCTCATAGCAACTCTATGCAAAATATAACGAAATGCTCCCCCATCCTGTGCATTCCTCACAGTGGTTCTTTGCTTGCGCTGGGTGTTGCAGCCACTGAGGTATTCCAACTTGGAGGGGCTGCCTCTCCTTTGCTGCCCTTCTACTCTACCAATATTTGTGTCTTCCTCTCGGACAGTGGTTCTCAATCTTCCTAAATCTACGACCCTTGCATGCAGTTCCCAAAATAGTGGTGGACACCCAGTCATACAAAATATTCGCTGATATTTCATAAGTGTAATTTTGCTAATCTTATGAATCAGGCAACCCTTGTGAAAGGGTCATTCAACCCACTCACTCCCCAAAAGCGTTCGTGATTCATAGGCTGAGAACCCTGCACTAAACTAAGAGGACTTTCTCTTAAGATCTACGTCAGTATATTGTTAGAAGCTCAAGTTCTTTTTGTGTTGCTGTTAGTTGCCGTCGAGTGGGTTTTGACTCTCAGCAACTCTACGCACAATATAATGAAACGCTGCCCCGTCCTGTGCCGTCCTCACAGTGGTTCGTTGATGGCACTCATTGTTGCAGCCACTGAGCTATTCCATCTTGTAGGGTCTGACTCTCACTTGCTGCCCTTCTGCAGTACCACGTTTTGTGTATTCTTCTAGGGCAGTGTTTCTGAACCTTCTTAATGGCATGGCTCCTTTATACAATTCTTAATGTTGTGGTGATCCTCCAACAGTAATTTTTTTCATTGTTACTCGATTACTGTGATTTCACTACTGTTATGAATTGGGCAACACCTGTGAGAGGCTCATCTGAAGCCCCATAGGGGTCGCGAACCACAAGTTAAGAACCACTGCTCTAAATTTAGAGGAGTTTCTCTTAAGATCTAGTTCAGCATATTGTTAGAAGTACACGTCCTGTAGTTATTGTCGTTAAGTTCTGTCGAGTGGGTTTTGACTCTTAGCAACACTATGCACAATATAAAGAAATGCTGCCCTGTGCCACCGTCACCGTGCTTGTGTGCTTGGCCTCAGTGTTGCAGCCACTGTGCTAATCCAACTTGTTGAAGACTGCCGCTGTCTTCCTTCCCTTCTGTACCAAATTTGTGTCTTTCCCTAGAGAAGTGGTTCTTAACCTTCCTAAAGCCACAACCCTTTCATATCGATTCTCATTTAGTGGGGACCAGCAACCATAAAATTATTTTCATTGGTACTTTGTCACTGTAATTGTACTACCATTATGAATCGGGCCACCCCTGCGAAAGGGTCATTCTACCCTCCCAAGGGGCACGACCCACAGGTTGAGAACTGCTGCTCTAAAGTTAAAGGACTTTCTCTTAAGTCCTACTTCACCATATTGTTAGAAGCACAAGTCCTGTAGTTATTTTTGTTGAGTGCTGTCAAGTGGGTTTCTGGTCACAGCAACTCCATGCACAATATAATGAAATGCTGCCCAGTCCAATGCCATGCTCAGAGTTGTTCATTTGCCTGTGCTCATTGTTGCAGCCACTGGGCTAATCAATCTTGTAGGGGCTGCCTCTCCTTTGCTGCCCTTCTACTCTACCAAGAATTCTGTCTTCCTCTAGGGAAGTGGTTCTCAACCTTCCTAATGCCACGACTCTTTCATACCATTCCTCATGTAGTGGTGACTGCCAAATCATGAAATTATTTTCATTGCTACATCATAACTCTAATTTTTCCACTTTAATGAACGGTCCACTGCCGTGAAAGGGTCATTCATCCCCCAAATGGGGTCACGACCCTCAGTTTGAGGACCGCTGCGCTTAACTAATAGGAGATTCTCTTAAGGTCTACTTAGGTACATTGTTAGAAAAACAAGTCCTGTTTTTTTTTTTTTCTTGTGGGTTTTGACTCATAGCAACTCTATGTCAATATAATGAAACACTGTCCTGTCTTGTGCCATCCTTGCAGTGTTTCTTTGGCTTGTGTTTATTGTTGCAGCCACTGTGCTATCCCATCTATATTGGGGCTGAGTCTATTTTGTTGCCCTTCAACTGTATCAAGAATTGAGTCTTCCTCTTGGACAGTGGATTTCAACATTCTTACTCACGACCCTTTCATCCAATTCCTCATGTAGTCGTGACCAACCAACCATAAAATTATTTTTATTGCTACATCATAGCTGTAATTTTGCTACTGCTATAATTCAGGCCACCCCATGAAAGGGCTGTTTGACAACCTAAGTAGGCATGACCCACAGGTCGAGAGCCGCTACTCTAAATGAAGGGGAGATTCTTTTAAGGTCTTCTTCAGCATATTGTTAGAAGCACAAGTCCTGTTGTTATTGTTGTTGGGTGCAGTTGAGTGGGTTTGGCTCACAGCCACTCTCTGCACAATATAATGAAACTCTGGGGGTCTTGAAAGCTTGAAGGCAAACAGGCTGAAATCTAGCTCGGAAGCAACAAAGCCCACAGAGAAGAAGCACACAAGCCTATGTGAGCACGAGGTGTTGAAGGGATCTGGTAGCAGACACCAAAGAACAAAAACCATCATGTGTGATCACCTTCCCCACATAAACGCTGAAGATGAATGTGTGCATAAGTAAGTGTGGTGAAGAAGGCTGATGGTGCCCGGCTATCAAGCGATATAGCGTCCCGGGTCTTAGAGGCTTGAAAGTAAACAAGCTGGCCCAGAAACAACAAAGCCCACATGGAAGCATCACACCAACATGTGTGACCATGAAGGGCTGAGGGGACCAGTTCTCAAGCAACAAAGGCGGAGGGGGGATTATATCATAATGAATGAGGGGAGTGCATGACTGGGGACCAATGCCCACCTGTAGACAACTGGACATCCCTTGGGGAGGGGTAATGGGAAGGAGATGAGTCACTCAGGGTTCAGTGTAGCAATAATGATACTCACAACCTTCCTCTAGTTATTAAACGCTTCCTCCCCCCACCTCTCAGGATCCCAATTCTACCTTGCAAACCTGGTTAGACCAGAAGATACACAGCGGTACAGATGGGAACTGGAAACACAGGGAATCCAGGACAGATGAACCCCCCAGAACCAGCGGTGAGAGTGGCGATACTGGGAGGGAAGTGGGTGTAGAAATGGAAAACCGATCACAAGGATCTACATATAACTTCCCCCCTGGGAGATGGGCAACAGAAAATTGGGTGAAGGGAGACGCCGCGCAGTGTAAGATAAGAGAAAATAATAATGTATAAATTATTAAGGGTTCATGAGGGAAGAGGTGCACGGTGAGAGGGGTAGAGGGGAAAGGGGAAATGAGCTGATTCCAGGAACCCAAGCGGAAAGCAAATTTTGAGAATGATGAAGGCAACCAATGTATAAGTGTGCTTTACACAATTGGTGTATGTATGGATTGTGATGAGTTGTATGAGCCCCAATTAAATGATTTTAAAAAAGAAAAAGAAAGAAATGTTTATAAATGTATGAATGCCTGAAGAAGGCGTGGCCATGGGCTACCCACTCCAGCTGCTGGCCCTGCTCCCAGGCCTACATGTCCAGGTGGCCCACGCCTCCTGCACCTCAGCCAGCTGCCCGGCCAGGCCCTCCTGGACCACAGGGTGTACCTGGATGGCCTCCAGCCCAATCTGAACCACCACCTCTTCCACAGCCACAAGCTCCCTCGGCAGCTGGCAGAGAGCAGGCTGAATGCTCCTCCACCTAGGACGCTGCAGGCCATCCTGGCTGTACCCCAGCCTAGGTCAAGCCCCGGCCCGTCACCCCCCATCCCAGAGGGGACAGGGGCAGGCTGCAGTACTGCCTGGGGTCAGCTGGATGTGAGGGCTTCTCATCCATCCATTGCCTACAAAGAGGGGTTCTTGCGGGGGGAGGGACTGGGGCCCTCCGCTGCAGGAGGCGGTGCTGGCGCTGCAGGACCTCCACAGACGCCAGGTCGTGGCCAAGCACAGCACACTCCACCAGGGCCACCTTCTGCATGTGTCCCCACAGCTAGAGCGCCGCCTTGTGGAAGTCGAGGGCACAGCGGGAAGGAGGGCCAACAACCTTCTCCCTGACAACAGGGCCACCCCCTTTTGAGCAAAGACTGTGGCTTGGGGATTTGTGAGGTTTTAACACGGAGCGAAATAGGATGAAGTCTCTATTCCCTAACTTATAACAGGGAGAATCTGGAAAGCTGGTATTCCACGGTAGGAAAGCCTCTACTTTGGTAAGTTAGAGGTAAAGTCCAAGTACATTATCCTGCTTTAAAAATCATTCCCACGGATTCTCAGTTAACAGCTAGGCTGCCTTAATGTGAGCACATGGCTGATTGTATCTCTGTGTAGAAGCAGATATGATCCTTTTGCCCTCTCTTCCCACCGTGACACCCAGCCCCCCTTGTAGCTTCCCCTAATGCAGGTATTAGCTTTCCTCACCTTGGTGAGCTCAAGTACAGGGGCCTTACGATAGATACCGCCCACCTTGTGACCCATGTCACTACTGAAGAGGTGTGTCTCCAGGCTCCCTATACACGTCCCAAGATAGCAAAGGTTCTACTTCTCCCAGTTCCACGTGGTCCATCAAGAGGAGCTGAAGTGAGCATGCCTAATAAACCATGTCTGACTCTGTATTGTATTCTCTCGCCCCTGTCTTTCCTGTCCTCTGTGACTTTACCGTGACCTTTACCTATTATCATCGCTGTACATTCGCGCCTTCTGGCCCTTCGGTGGATAGAAGATGGATGGTTTCCTCTGATCACAGCAGGTTCCTGATGAGGCCCGGGGGCCACAGGCAGGGCCCGAGGGAGGAAAGGGTCTTGACACGCATGTTGGGAGGAAGGCAAAAAGATGGGGAGCCCTGAGCACATGAGGACGGTGGCTCAGGGAGCGAGTGGGCTGCCTGTCAGGGGGTCTGCCTGTAGCACCTCCAACAGTCAGTGAGGAGAGGGCTGGCCCCGGGGCCACCCAGCCCCAGGATTTCGGTAGCAGGACCTGTCAGTTGGTCTGTGCACTGAGACACCAGATCCCGAGAAAGGAGGGTGTGGGGAGGGGAGGCAGGGAGCTCTAAGAGTGGCGGTCAGCAAGAAGACCAGCAGGGCCTGTGCCCCCAACGAAACTGCGGCCCGTGCTCAGGGAGCATTGGGAGAGCCCACTTCGTGCTCCTGCCACAAGGAGTGACCTGCGCTGAATGACTCCAACCTGGGGGCAGGAAGGAGCGTGGTTGGTCGGGGAAGGCTGATTGATGCTGGAGCTGGAGTCAGCCATTCCCCTTCATACACACATGCGCACACGAGAATACACACAGAAGTATGCATGACACATCCACATGCCCACCCCTACACATGAGCACACACGCACACACACGCACACACATCTGGGGTAGGCCCCTGTGTCCTGAGCCCCTTGGCTGTCGCTGGCCTGTCCTTGTGGGCACCCACCTCTGGGCAGGCTTTCATTGCCTTGCCCAGCCTCACCAATGTGGCCTCAACGCAGCTCCTGTGGACTTGACTCTGGGCCATGGAGCTGGGGGAGGCAAGTTCCAGGGCACCTGCCAGCTCGCTCAGGGCCTGCACCCTGGCAGCCCCACACTCTGCCCTTTCTCCCGGAAGACCTTGAACTTCTCTTCCAGCATCTGCCAAAGGTGGGGCTGCAGAGGGTCAATGTGGATGGGGTTCAGGCAGCTCCTAAAACTCATGAAAGGGCCAGTTGGCCCCAACAGCTCCCACATCCCTCAGCCCTGGTTCTAGAACTCTGCAGGGCATCTCCTGCCCCCTCAGCCCACCCAGCATCTACCCTACCCTCCGTTCCTCCATCCACTTTCCTGGCACGACTCACTTCAACACCCTCCAGGTCCTGCCAACACTTTCTCTGGAGAGGGCCCGAGTTCAGGGAACCCAGGGCAGCCCCTGCTGTCTGCGGCCTGTGGAGGAGGCAAAGCTGGGTTGGTCGATCAGGGAACCTGGTCACAAAGCCCACTTAGTAGGGTCACGTTCCCAAGCCAGGGGCTCCCTGCACCTGCAGGGGCGTTCTGGGAAGAGTTGAGCTGGGCTGAGGATGCCCTGCACAGCCCCAGGCTGACCCAGGTCACAGTTCAAGCTACTGCGTTTCCAGCCCAGATGGAGCTTAGGGGAGATAACGATTTTCCCATGATCCTAGCCCAGAGGCTGGCCCAGAGTCTCAGGGGCCCTGCATTTGCTGCATGCAAGAGCCATGGAGGGGTGCAGCTTCTACCTTTGAAGGGTGTGCAGTCTCCTCCAAACACACAGCATGCCTGGGTGGCACACAACGTGGCTACCTGCGGAGTGCCGGGCTTTAGAATGACCCCACCTGCTGACTCATGGGGATGCTCCAGAGGGTTTGCAAGCCAGTAAATCTTTCCAGGAGCAGGGAACCTCTTCTTTCTCCTGAGGAGCAGTTAGTGGGGACTGAACCAGGCAACAGCCCAACACTTCCCAAGCAGGCCTCCTGGAGCATCCTTAGAGCAAGGGGTAAACTGCTAGTGATAATGGGCTTCTGGGAGGAGAGTTTGCAGAAAAGCCTGAAGCGCTGAGCAAGATCTCAGGATGGTGGCCCTCCGGGAGCTTAGGACAAGACCTAAACCCAGCCAGGAAGCTGAAGGGCTGACCAGACAGAAGCTGAGGGGGAGGAATGAGCATGCTGGGATAACTGCTGACCTCCGCCTGGGGACAGGGCTTCCTGATTGGAGCTGTGGGAGCTGACTCAGCCAGACCACACCTGCTCTGAGACGTTGAGGCCACCCTCAAAGTTCACAGCCAACTGTCTCACGTGCTCGTCCGTATCCAGGTGGGTGCCTGGGGGAGGGGGTGGCTTCTGCAAGTGCTGCCACCCCAGGCCCAGTGTCCCACCCTCAATGATCGAGCCCTTGGCCACCATGCTGTCACAGGAGAAAGCCACAAGCCTCCCAGATGCTGTGTCCCACTGTGTGGCGGCCCCCCTGGGGAGACATGGATCGCACCAATGAATCACACAATCTGCCTCTGAACCCTTGAGGCCTCCTCACCCCCCACTATCATCACCCCAGTGCTGCTTCCCACTCTGGACTAGAGTGCATAGGTATTAGCAAGAGATAAAACTCACAACACATGGAACCCAGGAACAGGAATTGGAATAGAGATACCAAAAGGGTAGGGGGAAGGGGGGTAGAGGATGGGAGGAAGGGGAAACGATATCAATGAATGGCACATAACCACACACCCCTCGCAGGGAGAGGAGCAACAGAAAGCTGAGGATAAAAGAGACAATGGTCGATGTGAGATATGAAAATAATAACAACCTATAATCTATCAAGGACCAACAAGTGGGGGAGGAGGAAAAAAAGGGGAGCTGATCCCAAGGGCACAATAGAAAGTAAATGTCTAGAAAAGAATGATGGCAATATACGTATGACTATGTCAGATACAATTGAAGTATGGATTGTAAAAAGAGTTGTAAGAACCCCCAATATGGACACACTGAGGATGACGAAATACACCACTGAAAATCTTTTGCTAATCATTGATACACTGTCAGGTAGTGGAGGACTAGTAAAACTAGGCAGAACCTTGCCAGAGAGAGGGCCAGATGACGAACACTTCTGGTCAGATTAAAGGGGAGGGCCAGTGACAAAGAGCCAGGTCTTTTCCACGATGCATGGCCACGGGGGCTTCAAAGATGGGTTCACATAAAAAAGATATGAGGTTGGCCCAGGATTGTCAAGCCTTTCCTTGTCCTGTACATTGCGGTTGCTTTGAAGCAGACCAACTGGGTAGTACCTAGCAACAAGACCAACCAATGAAGAGGAAGCCTCTATTTTCCCAGAAACAGACATCACTAGGACATGTCAGGATACTTTTATAAAGGTAACCAATGTCCTGCACCCTCATCACAGAAAGCTGGGGAAGCACCATTGTCCTGGTTTACCAGATGTTTCCCAGATGAATTACTGTCCAGCTGCCCATAGGAAGGAGAAATACCTATAGACATGACAGAAGGGAGGTTCTCTCTGCTATGGGAATGTGTTAATCTGTGCACTTTAGATGTGGAAATGCACAGACACACGTGTATAAAAGAGAGTTGTAATTAAATATTAAATGCACATCAAGAAAACTTCCCTAAAAGATCTTTTTAATCTCATAAGCCCACCATTATGCCATAGGCCCCCCAGAATCCACAACCATCTACAAAAGAGATGGAATGAGGTTGACTGCTGGTATGAGCCAAGTCAGAGAGAGCAAAATAATCTCATATTTGGTGGGCATCTGCATATAGCTGGGGAGCACCCAAAGCTGTTTCACGTAGATAATGTGGCTTCTGCTCAGATATGTCTGAGTGTACGTGAGGTTTGGAAGGAGTAGCATTTAACTGACTAAGGCATCATCTCACTTTACTGAATTTCAAAATCAAGATGTTCAAGAACTTGCAATGCTAAAGTGACCAATGTATGAATCATTCTGCCCTTCAATTGACACCACCTGTATATCTTGGACATTTGTCGTGATAAGCTAACAATATGAGTGAGCATAACCTGTTGTGAAAAACAGGAAAATACAGAAAGCTCCATTGTTTAATGCAATTATTGTATACGGGAACCTCCAGGATGTAAAATTTCCCATCAACAACAGATGATGGAAAATGATAAAGCTCCTTAATCCTCCCCCACCCTCAAAAAAAAAAAAAAACTCATGTTGAGGCACTCTAGAAGTGAAAAACGTAAATCTGGTTGAGGCAACCCAGAAGGAAGTCTGAAATGTGGCATTTTATGATTTCCTTCACATTCTAGTTCTTGAAAATCTAAGGCATGAGCTGAGAATAGTAAAACTGATTGAGGCTAAAATAATTGGTTCATGGGAAACACCAGAATAATTGCCTCTTCCTTAATATACTTGAATCTGCTGGAGTTATATTTGGAGGTGAGATATGGGAAATTGTTTGAATTACAATAGTATGGAAGTAAAAGCAATTTTACACTGTGAGAAGCTCAAGTGTTGTCATTGGAATCGGTTGTCTGAATGACACCCACCTGGAGCTTTTTTTTTTTTTTTTTCAGTTGTAGCTTGTGATTCTGTGTCTTCTCTTCTGCACGCTAGGTTTCCAGGGTATTGACTGCTCTTTCTAGACTTTTGACAAACCTTTAGTCTGCGGGTTTAAGGTCTGGTGCTGGCTGCAGTTTTGTCTATGGGAAGGAGATGGACACAGAATCAAAGGGTTTATTCATATGGTCTATGTGTCCTAACGTAGAAGTCAGACAGAACAGTCTGGTTACTGTAGTTGCCATCCCCCTGGGACTGAGTTTTGGCTGCAGGAGAAGAATGATAGGGATAAAAGTGATGCAAACAGAAGCATGTATCTTTAATATATTGATGCGTTCAGACTCCAGCCTAGACACTGATCATTTCTGGGGACTTTATATGCAGTCTCCCCTGACTCCAAAACAGTTCTGAGGAGTCGGAGATTGTGACTGAGTAGGAGGGCTCACTGCCTAGATATCACACGTCGTAGGACCACATGAGGGCTATTCCACGTCAAGCGGTGTCTTAGTGTGCCTCAATCAGTGTTTCAACCCAAATCCCTAGGCTTCTGAAGTTCCTAGTCCCCTGTGTCCTGCAGTCCCTTTTACCCAATAACCTTGGTGTTTATACTTTAGAACCAGATTTTCATTTGTGGAGATTAAAAAAGTGTTATTAAATAATATGTTTTATGGAAACTGAATAAATTAGCCATTAGAAACTTATTTGGCTAAAAAAATATAATGCCAGTTTACAAGGAAATGTCTGGATAGGCTGAGTAGGCAGTCATAGAGCCGGCTCAAGGTTGGCAGTCAAGCACTTGCTTCATTGAATGTGTGTCACTATCCACAGTGTTGGAAGTAAATTGGCGTCATGAAACAGGTTCCGGAAAGGTCCCCAAATCACTATTCCAAGGATTGAAACCATACTTTTTTCCATTCCATTTAGCCTTCCAGATCATTCAAGCTTTTAAAAAACAGGTCAATTTCACATTCAGTTCATCATTACACATCTCAATTTTCTCATATCAGTTCAAAGACCCAGTAAACACAATCTCTGAGTTGTGCTGTATTATAATTATGATGAGCTGCATTATGACCATGTGCTTCACTTTCTGTTTTTAGAAAGTTTATCATAAGTAGCATGCACCCATGCTATACCACACACATCTAATGCCATTGTAGCTGTAAGTTTATATCCAAAGTATTCAAGCCCCACAGACTGATGAAGGTGAGATATGTAAAGCTAGGGGGAGGGAGTCCCCCATCCAGAGATTTTTCACTTTTTTAATATTAACAAACACACACATTAGTTTCTCTTGTTAGTATTTTACAATTTTTGAAAAGATGTTCTGTTACTGTTTTGTTGGGGATATTATATTTTGGGTTTATTTTTTACCTCTTTTGTATAAGTAGGGAATTTATAGGGAAATATGTACTTTATGGAATAAATTTTAAGAACTAAAATATATTTTATCTTAAATAAATTAACGTTTCTTTGATCTTAGAGCTAAATCACTGATTATATATTTGCAGAGCCGACTTAAAGGATGAAAGAAAATTCTATCAAGAGTGTTACTTTTGACTTCAAAGCCTTCCTAATAAAATCTTTTAACTACCTGTGGAAAAAAATAAGAAAAGCTAGTATCATGAGGTATTTGACTTCGGTCAGAACTGCCTCATGACAGAATCGTCAGGATGGGGCCGGTCATAACTCAGGACTGAGTATACTTGCATCCAAACAGTTACTGTGGTGTAGATTCCAAGTCATTGAAACCTGGTGTGCAGAGCCAAACTGAACCATGTTAGATAGGGCTGCAAGGCTCTGTGAGGGTTCAAAAGCAAACCACCAGGTCTGCCTTCTGAGTTATCACGATATGGGTTCAGATGATCATTTAAGTTATGAATTCAGCATTTAACTGTTTGTGCCACCCAGAGATGGCTTGGAGGAAAATAGCTTTTCACTGTTTAGTGTCTTTCCCAAACAGAAACGGGTGCTTACTTGTGTCCTGCCTTTTCTTATATCACTTGTGTTAGTCTGAGTACATTAGAGAAATAAATCCACAGAAACTGAAATGTATAAAAGAGAGCTTTTGATAAAGGGTAAATGTACATGGAGAAAAAATCCCAAACCAGTGCAGCCCAAGTCTACAAGTCCAACATTAGCCCATATATCCCACACCAATCCACAATGTCCTCCTCCATCTCAACAAAGACATGCAGTGTGGGTGGCTGCAGGTGGAAAGAACTGCCCATCTGGGTTTCTGAGGTTGTTACCTCTTTACTTGGATTAAAAGCCCCTTTTGTGCTCCTGGAGCGGCTGGTGTTTGTAACCACTCAGACAAGAGGGCTCCATCTCCTTGTGCAGGACCACTCGTGATTTATTATCTACCCCAATGCTGCTTCAAGGGTGGTACATGTGGCGGTGATAAACTGTGACCTGTTTAAAACCTGTCCATTTGTATCTAGTTACAGAAATGAAAGTCAGAGTGCAGGTCACTGCTATTTCCAATGCCAGCAATGTCATGTAAAGGGCAAAGTGCGCAGCAGGGTGTCTAGTAGAAGGACACACTGAGGATGACGAAATACACCACTGAAAACCTTATGCTAATCATGGAAACACTGTCAGGTAGTGGAGGACTAGTAAACCAAGGCAGAACCTTGCCAGAGAGAGGGCCAGATGACGAACACTTCTAGTCAGATTAAAGGGGAGGGCCAGTGACAAAGAGCCAGGTCGTTTTTACGATGCATGGCCACGGGGGCTTCAAAGATGGGTTCAAACATCAAAAAGATATGAGGTTGGCCCAGGATTGGCAAGCCTTTCCTTGTCCTGTACATTGCGGTTGCTTTGAAGCAGACCAACTGGATAGTACCTACCAACAAGACCAACCAAGGAAGAGGAAGCCTCTATGATCCCAGAAGCAGACATCACGAGGACGTGTCAGGAGACTTTTATAAAGGTAACCAATGTCCTGCTCCCACATCACAGAAAGCTGGGGAAGCACCATTGTCCTGGTTTACCAGATGTTTCCCAGATGAATTACTGTCCAGCTGCCCATAGGAAGGAGAACGCACTATAGACATGACGGAAGGGAGGTTCACTCTGCTCTGGGAATGTGTTAATCTGTGCACTTTAGATGTGGAAATGCACAGACACACGTGTATAAAAGAGAGTTGTAATTAAATATTAAATGCACAACAAGAAAACTTCCCTAAAAGATCTTTTTAATCTCATAAGCCCACCATTATGCCATAGGCCCCCCAGAATCCACAACCATCTACAAAAGAGATGGAATGAGGTTGACTGCTGGTAAGAGCCAAGTCAGAGAGAGCAAAATAATCTCATATTTGGTGGGCATCTGCATATAGCTGTGAAGCACCCAATGCTGTTTCACGTAGATAATGTGGCTTCTGCTCAGATATGTCTGAGTGTACGTGAGGTTTGGAAGGAGTAGCATTTAACTGACTAAGGCATCATCTCACTTTACTGAATTTCAAAATCAAGATGCTCAAGAACTTGCAATGCTAAAGTGACCAATGCATGAATCATTCCGCCCTTCAATTAACACCACCTGTGCATCTTGGACATTTGGCGAGATAAGCTAACAATATGAGTGAGCATAACCTGTTGTGAAAAACAGGAAGATACAGAAAGCTCCATTGTTTAATGTAATTATTGTATACGGGAACCTGCAGGATGTAAAATTTCCCATCAACAACTGAGGATGGAAAATGATAATGCTCCTTAAACCCCCAACCAAAAAAAAAAAAAAAAAACTCATGTTGAGGCACTCTAGAAATGAAAAACGTAAAATTGGGTGAGGCAACACTGAAGTCAGCCTATGAAACGCGGCATGTTAAGATTTCCTTCACATTCAAATAGTTGAAAATCTAAGGCATGAGCTGAGAATAGTAAAACTATTTGTGGCTCCATAATCGGTGCAGGGGAAATACCAGAATAATTGCCTCTTCCTTAATATACTTGAATCTGCTGGAGTTATTTTTCGAGGTGAGATATGGGAAACTGTTTGAATTACAATAGTATGGAAGTAAAAGCAATTTTACACTGTGAGAAGCTCAAGTGTTTTCATTGGAATCGGTTGTCTGAATGACACCCACCTGGAGCTTTTTTTTTTTTTTTTAGTTGTAGCTTTTGATTCTGTGTCTTCTCTTCTGCACGCTAGGTTTCCAGGGTAATGACTGCTCTTTCTAGACTTTTCACAAACTCTTAATCTGCAGGTTTAAGGTCTGATGCTGGCTGCAGTTTTGTCTATGGGAGGGAGAGGCACACAGAATCAAATTGTTTATTCAGATGGTCGATGTGTCCTAACGTACAAGTCAGACAGAAAAGTCTGGTTGCTGTAGTTGCCATCCCCCTGGGACTGAGTTTTGGCTGCAGGAGAAGGATGATAGGGATAAAAGTGATGCAAACAGAAGCAAGTATCTTTAATATATTGATGCGTTCAGACTCCAGCCTAGACACTGATCCTTTCTGGGGACTTTATATGCAAACTCCCCTGACTCCAAAACAGTTCTGAGGAATCGGAGATTGTGACTGGGTAGGAGGGCTCACTGCCTAGATATCACACGTCGTAGGTCCACATGAGGGCTATTCCACGTCAAGCGGTGTCTTAGTGTGCCTCAATCAGTGTTTCCACCCAAATCCCTAGGCTTCTGAAGTTCCTAGTACTCTGTGTCCTGCAGTCCCTTTTTCCGAATAACCCTCGTGTTTATACTTTATAACCACATTTTCATTAGTGGAGATTAAAAAATTGTTATTAAATAATGTGTTTTATGGAAACTGAAAAAATTAGCCATTAGAAACTTATTTGGCTAAAAAAATATAATGCCAGGTTGCAGGGAAATATCTGGATAGGCTGAGTAGGCAGTCATAGAGCCGGCTCAAGGTTGGCAGTCAAGCACTTGCTTCATTGAATGTGTGTCACTATCCACAGGGTTGGAAGTAAATTGGCGTCATGAAACAGGTTCCGGAAAGGTCCCCAAATCACTATTCCAAGGATTGAAACCATACTTTTTCCCATTCCATTTAGCATTCCAGATCACTCAAGTTTTAAAAAACAGGTCAATTTCACATTCAGTTCATCATCCCACATCTCAATTGGCTCATATCAATTCAAAGACCCAGAAAACACAATCTCTGAGTTGGGCTGTATTATACTTATGATGAGCTGCATTATGACCATATGCTTCACTTTCTGTTTTTAGAAAGTTTATCATAAGTAGCATGCACTCATGCTATACCACACACCTCTAATGCCATTGTAGCTGTAAGTTTATATCCAAAGTATTCAAGCCCCACAGACTGATGAAGGTGAGATATGTAAAGCTCGGGAGTGGGAGTCCCCCATTCAGGGATTTTTCACTTTTTTAATATTAACAAACACACACATTAGTTTATCTTGTTAGTTTTTTACAATTTTTAAAAAGATGCTCAGTTACTGTTTTGTTGGGGATTTTATATTTTGTGTTTGTTTTTATTTTTTACCTCTTTTGTATAAGTAGGGAATTGATAGGGAAATATGTACTTTATGGTATAAATTTTAAGAACTAAAATATATTTTATCTTAAATAAATTAACGTATCTTTGATCTTTCAGCTAAATCACTCATTATATATTTGCAGAGCCGACTTAAAGGATGAAAGAAAATTCTATCAAGAGTGTTACTTTTGACTTCAAAGCCTTCCTAATAAAGTCTTTTTACTACCTGTGGAAAAAAATAAGAAAAGAACAGCGAGTATCATGAGGTATTTGACTTCGGTCAGAACAGCCTCATGAAAGAATCATCAGGATGGGGCCGGTCATAACTCAGGACTGAGTATACTTGCATCCAAACAGTTACTGTGGGGTAGATACCAAGTCATTGAAACCTGATGTGCAGAGCCAAACTGAACCTTGTTAGATAGGGGCTGCAAGGCTCTGTGAGGGTTCAAAAGCAAACCACCAGGTCTGCCTTCTGAGGGACCACAATATAGGTTCAGATGATCGTTTAAGTTATGAATTGAGCACTTAACTGTTTGTGCCACCCAGAGATGGCTTGTAGGAAAATAGCTTTTCACTGTTTAGTGTCTTTCCCAAACGGAAAGTGGTGCGTACTTGTGTCCTGCCTCTTCTTATATCAATTGTGTTAGTCTGAGTACATTAGAGAAATAAATCCACAGAAACTGAAATGCATAAAAGAGAGCTTTAGATAAAGAGTAAATGCACATGGAGAAAAAACCCCAAACCAGTGCAGCCCAAGTCTACAAGTCCAACATTAGCCCATATGTCCCACACCAATCCACAATGTCCTCCTCCATCTCAACAAAGACATGCAGTGTGGGTGGCTGCAGGTGGAAAGAACTGCCCATCTGGGTTTCTGAGGTTGTTACCTCTTTACTGGAATTAAAAGCGCCTTTTGTGCGCCTGGAGCGGCTGGTGTTTGTAACCACTCAGACAAGAGGGCTCCATCTCCTTGTGCAGGACTACTCGTGTTTTTTTTCTACCCCAATGCTGCTTCAAGGGTGGTACATGGGTCGGTGATAAACTGTGACCTGTTTAAAACCTGTCCATTTGTAGCTAGTTACAGAAATGAAAGACAGAGTGCAGGTCACTGCTATTTCCAATGCCAGCAATGTCATGTAAAGTGCAAAGCGCGCAGCAGGGTGTCTAGATGAAGGACACACTGAGGATGACGAAATACACCACTGAAAACCTTATGCTAATCATGGAAACACTGTCTGGTAGTGGAGGACTAGTAAACCAAGGCAGAACCTTGCCAGAGAGAGGGCCAGATGACGAACACTTCTGGTCAGATTAAAGGGGAGGGCCAGTGACAAAGAGCCAGGTCGTTTGCACGATGCATGGCCACGGGGGCTTCAAAGAGGTGTTCACATAAAAAAGATATGAGGTTGGCCCAGGATTGGCAAGCCTTTCCTTGTCCTGTACATTGCGGTTGCTTTGAAGCAGACCAACTGGATTGTACCTACCAACAAGACCAACCAAGGAAGAGGAAGCCTCTATTTTCCCAGAAACAGACATCACTAGGACGTGTCAGGATACTTTTATAAAGGTAACCAATGTCCTGCACCCTCATCACAGAAAGCTGGGGAAGCACCATTGTCCTGGTTTACCAGATGTTTCCCAGATGAATTACTGTCCAGCTGCCCATAGGAAGGAGAAATACCTATAGACATGACAGAAGGGAGGTTCTCTCTGCTATGGGAATGTGTGAATCTGTGCACTTTCGATGTGGAAATCCACAGACACACGTGTATAAAAGAGAGTTGTAATTAAATATTAAATGCACATCAAGAAAACTTCCCTAAAAGATCTTTTTCATCTCATAAGCCCACCATTATGCCATAGCCGGCCATAATCCACAACCATCTACAAAAGAGATGGAATGAGGCTGAGTGCTGGTAAGAGCCAAGTCAGAGAGAGCAAAATAATCTCATATTTGGTGGGCATCTGCATATAGCTGGGGAGCACCCAAAGCTGTTTCACGTAGATAATGTGGCTTCTGCTCAGATATGTCTGAGTGTACATGAGGTTTGGAAGGAGTAGCATTTAACTGGCTAAGGCATCATCTCACTTTACTGAATTTCAAAATCAAGATGCTCAAGAACTTGCAATGCTAAAGTGACAAATGCATGAATCATTCTGCCCTTCAATTAACACCACCTGTATATCTTGGACATTTGGCGTGATAAGCTAACAATATGAGTGAGCATAACCTGTTGTGAAAAACAGGAAAATACAGAAAGCTCCATTGTTTAATGTAATTATTGTATAGGGGAACCTCCAGGATGTAAAATTTCCCATCAACAACAGATGATGGAAAATGATAATGCTCCTTAACCCTCCCACACCCTCAAAAAAAAAAAAACTCATGTTGAGGCACTCTAGAAGTGAAAAACGTAAATCTGGTTGAGGCAACCCAGAAGGAAGTCTGAAATGTGGCATTTTATGATTTCCTTCACATTCAAGTTCTTGAAAATCTAAGGCATGAGCTGAGAATAGTAAAACTGATTGAGGCTAAAATAATTGGTTCATGGGAAACACCAGAATAATTGCCTCTTCCTTAATATACTTGAATCTGCTGGAGTTATATTTGGAGGTGAGATATGGGAAACTGTTTGAATTACAATAGTATGGAAGTAAAAGCAATTTTACACTGTGAGAAGCTCAAGTGTTGTCATTGGAATCGGTTGTCTGAATGACACCCACCTGGAGCTTTTTTTTTTTTTTTCAGTTGTAGCTTGTGATTCTGTGTCTTCTCTTCTGCACGCTAGGTTTCCAGGGTATTGACTGCTCTTTCTAGACTTTTGACAAACCTTTAGTCTGCGGGTTTAAGGTCTGGTGCTGGCTGCAGTTTTGTCTATGGGAAGGAGATGGACACAGAATCAAAGGGTTTATTCAGATTGTCTATGTGTCCTAACGTCGAAGTCAGACAGAACAGTCTGGTTACTGTAGTTGCCATCCCCCTGGGACTGAGTTTTGGCTGCAGGAGAAGAATGATAGGGATAAAAATGATGCAAACAGAAGCATGTATCTTTAATATATTGATGCGTTCAGACTCCAGCCTAGACACTGATCATTTCTGGGGACTTTATATGCAGTCTCCCCTGACTCCAAAACAGTTCTGAGGAATCGGAGATTGTGACTGGGTAGGAGGGCTCACTGCCTAGATATCACACGTCGTAGGTCCACATGAGGGCTATTCCACGTCAAGCGGTGTCTTAGTGTGCCTCAATCCGTGTTCCCACCCAAATCCCTAGGCTTCTGAAGTTCCTAGTACTCTGTGTCCTGCAGTCCCTTTTACCCAATAATCCTGGTGTCTATACTTTATAACCACATTTTCATTAGTGGAGATTAAAAAAATTGTTATTAAATAATGTATTTTATGGAAACTGAAAAAATGAGTCATTAGAAACTTATTTGGCTAAAAAATATAATGCCAGGTTGCAGGGAAATATCTGGATAGGCTGAGTAGGCAGTCATAGAGCCGGCTCAAGGTTGGCAGTCAAGCACTTGCTTCATTGAATGTGTGTCACTATCCACAGGATAGGAAGTAAATTGGCGTCATGAAACAGGTTCCTGAAAGGTCCCCAAATCACTATTCCAAGGATTGAAACCATACTTTTTCCCATTCCATTTAGCCTTCCAGATCACTCAAGTTTTAAAAAACAGGTCAATTTCACATTCAGTTCATCATCCCACATCTCAATTGGCTCATATCAATTCAAAGACCCAGAAAACACAATCTCTGAGTTGGGCTCTATTATACTTCTGATGAGCTGCATTATGACCATCTGCTTCACTTTCTGTTTTTAGAAAGTTTATCATAAGTAGCATGCACTCATGCTATACCACACACCTCTAATGCCATTGTAGTTGTAAGTTTATATCCAAAGTATTCAAGCCCCACAGACTGATGAAGGTGAGATATGTAATGTTCGGGAGTGGGAGTCCCCCATTCAGGGATTTTTCACTTTTTTAATATTAACAAACACACACATTAGTTTATCTTCTTAGTTTTTTACAATTTTTAAAAAGATGCTCAGTTACTGTTTTGTTGGGGATTTTATATTTTGTGTTTGTTTTTATTTTTTACCTCTTTTGTATAAGTAGGGAATTGATAGGGAAATATGTACTTTATGGTATAAATTTTAAGAACTAAAATATATTTTATCTTAAATAAATTAACGTATCTTTGATCTTTCAGCTAAATCACTCATTATATATTTGCAGAGCCGACTTAAAGGATGAAAGAAAATTCTATCAAGAGTGTTACTTTTGACTTCAAAGCCTTCCTAATAAAGTCTTTTTACTACCTGTGGAAAAAATAAGAAAAGAAAAGCGAGTATCATGAGGTATTTGACTTCGGTCAGAACAGCCTCATGACAGAATCGTCAGGATGGGGCCGGTCATAACTCAGGACTGAGTATACTTGCATCCAAACAGTTACTGTGGGGTAGATACCAAGTCATTGAAACCTGATGTGCAGAGCCAAACTGAACCTTGTTAGATAGGGGCTGCAAGGCTCTGTGAGGGTTCAAAAGCAAACCACCAGGTCTGCCTTCTGAGGGACCACAATATGGGTTCAGATGATCGTTTAAGTTATGAATTGAGCACTTAACTGTTTGTGCCACCCAGAGATGGCTTGTAGGAAAATAGCTTTTCACTGTTTAGTGTCTTTCCCAAACGGAAACTGGTGCTTACTTGTGTCCTGCCTCTTCTTATATCAATTGCGTTAGTCTGAGTACATTAGAGAAATAAATCCACAGAAACTGAAATGCATAAAAGAGAGCTTTAGATAAAGAGTAAATGCACATGGAGAAAAAACCCCAAACCAGTGCAGCCCAAGTCTACAAGTCCAACATTAGGCCATATGTCCCACACCAATCCACAATGTCCTCCTCCATCTCAACAAAGACATGAAGTGTGGGTGGCTTCAGGTGGAAAGAACTGCCCATCTGGGTTTCTGAGGTTGTTACCTCTTTACTGGAATTAAAAGCGCCTTTTGTGCCCCTGGAGCGGCTGGTGTTTGTAACCACTCAGACAAGAGGGCTCCATCTCCTTGTGCAGGTCTACTCGTGTTTTTTTTTTCTACCCCAATGCTGCTTCAAGGGTGGTACATGGGGCGGTGATAAACTGTGACCTGTTTAAAACCTGTCCATTTGTAGCTAGTTACAGAAAGGAAAGTCAGAGTGCAGGTCACTGCTATTTCCAATGCCAGCAATGTCATGTAAAGGGCAAAGCGCGCAGCAGGGTGTCTAGTAGAAGGACACACTGAGGATGACGAAATACACCACTGAAAACCTTATGCTAACCATGGAAACACTGTCAGGTAGTGGAGGACTAGTAAACCAAGGCAGAACCTTGCCAGAGAGAGGGCCAGATGACAAACACTTCTAGTCAGATTAAAGGGGAGGGCCAGTGACAAAGAGCCAGGTCGTTTGCACGATGCATGGCCACGGGGGCTTCAAAGATGGGTTCAAACATCAAAAAGATATGAGGTTGGCCCAGGATTGGCAAGCCTTTCCTTGTCCTGTACATTGCGGTTGCTTTGAAGCAGACCAACTGGATAGTACCTACCAACAAGACCAACCAAGGAAGAGGAAGCCTCTATAATCCCAAAAACAGACATCACGAGGACCTGTCAGGAGACTTTTATAAAGGTAACCAATGTCCTGGTCCCTCATCACAGAAACTGGGGAAGCACCATTGTCCTGGTTTACCAGATGTTTCCCAGATGAATTACTGTCCAGCTGCCCATAGGAAGGAGAACGAACTATAGACATGACTGAAGAGAGGTTCACTCTGCTATGGGAATGTGTTAATCTGTGCACTTTAGATGTGGAAATCCACAGACACACGTGTATAAAAGAGAGTTGTAAGTAAATATTAAAAGCTCCAGGTGAGTTTCATTCAGACAACCGATTCCAATGAAAACACTTGACTTTCTCAGAGTGTAAATTTGCTTTTACTTCCGTACTATTGTAATTGAAACATATTCCCCTATCTCACCTCCAAATGTAACTCTAATAAATTCCAGTATATTAAGGAAGAGGCAACTATTCTGCTGTTTTCTCTGCACCGACTATGGAGCCTCAAACAGTTTTACTATTTTCAGCTCATGCCTTAGATTTTCAACTATTTGAATGTGAAGGAAATCTTAACATCCCGTGTTTCACAGGCTGCCTTCTGTGTTGGCTCACCCAGATTTACGTTTTTCATTTTGAGAGTACCTCAATATGGTGGTTTTTTTTTTTTTTGGTCAAGGGGCATTGTCATTTTCCATCATAAGATGTTTATGGGAAATTTTACATCCTGCAGGTTCCCGTATACAATAATTTCATTAAACAATGGAGCTTTCTGTGTCTTCCTGTTTTTCACAACAGGTTATGCTCACTCATATTGTTAGCTTATCACGCCAAATGTCCAAGATGCATAGGTGGTGTTAATTGAAGGGCGGAATGATTCATGCATTGGTCACTTTTGCATTGCAAGTTCTTGAGCATCTTGATTTTGAAATTCAGTAACGGGAGATGATGCCTTAGCCAGTTAAATGCTACTCCTTCAAAGCCTCACGTACACTCAGACATATCTGAGCAGAGGCCACATTATCTACGTGAAACAGTTTTGTATGCTCCCCAGCTGTATGCATATGCCTACCAAATATGAGATTATTTTGCTTTCTCTGACTTGGCTTTTACTAGCAGTCAGCCTCATTCCATCTCTTTTGTAGATGGTTGTGGATTCTGGGGGGCCATGGCACAATGGTGGGCTTATGAGAATAAAAAGATCATTTAGGGAAGTTTCTTGATGTGCATTTAATATTTAATTGCAACTCTCTTTTATACACGTGTGTCTGTGGATTTCCACATCTAAAGTGCACAGATTAACACATTCCCATATCAGAGTGAACCTCCCTTCCGTCATGTCTATAGGTATTTCTCCTTCCTATGGGCAGCTGGACAGTAATTCATCTGGGAAATATCTGGTAAACCAGGATAATGGTGCTTCCCCAGCTTTCTTTGATGAGGGACCAGGACATTGGTTACCTTTATAAAAGTCTCCTGACACGTCCTCGTGATGTCTGTTTCTGGGATCATAGAGGCTTCCTCTTCCTTGGTTGGTCTTGTTGGTAGGTGCTATCCAGTTGGTCTGCTTCAAAGCAACCGCAATGTACAGGACAAGGAAAGGCTTGCCAATCCTGGGCCAACCTCATATCTTTCTGATGTTTGAACCCATCTTTGAAGCCCCCGTGGCCATGCATCGTGCAAAAGACCTGGCTCTTTGTCACTGGCCCTCCCCTTTAATCTGACCAGAAGTGTTCGTCATCTGGCCCTCTCTCTGGCAAGGTTCTGCCTTGGTTTACTAGTCCTCCACTACCTGACAGTGTTTCCATGGTTAGCATAAGGTTTTCAGTGGTGTATTTCGTCATCCTCAGTGTGTCCTTCTACTAGACACCCTGCTGCGCGCTTTGCCCTTTACATGACATTGCTGGCATTGGAAATAGCAGTGACCTGCACTCTGACTTTCCTTTCTGTAACTAGCTATAAATGGACAGGTTTTAAACAGGTCACAGTTTATCACCGCCCCATGTACCACCCTTGAAGCAGCATTGAGGTAGATAATAAAATACGAGTGGACCTGCACAAGGAGATGGAACCCTCGTGTCTGATTGGTTACAAACACCAGCCGCTCCAGGCACACAAAAGGCGCTTTTAATTCCTGTATAGAGTTAACAACCTCAGAAATCCAGATGGGCAGTTCTTTCCACATGCAGCCACCCACACTGCATGTTTTTGTTGAGATGGAGGAGGACACTGTGGATTGGTGTGGGACATATGGGCTAATGTTGGACTTGTAGACTTGGGCTGCACTAGTTTGGGATTTTTTCTCCATGTGAATTTACCCTTTATCTAAAGCTCTCTTTTATACATTTCAGTTTCTGTGGATTTATTTCTATAATGTACTCAGACTAACACAAGTAATATAAGAAAAGGCAGGACAGAAGTAAGCACCAGTTTCAGTTTGGGAAAGACACTAAACAGTGAAAAGCTATTTTCCTCCATGCCATCTCTGGGTGGCACAAACAGTTAAGTGCTCAATTCATAACTTAAACGATCATCTGAATCCATATCGTGGTACCTCAGAAGGCAGACCTTGTGGTGTGCTTTTGAACCGGCACAGAGCCTTGCAGCCCCTATCTAACAAGGTTCAGTTTGGCTCTGCACACCAGGTTTCAATGCCTTGGAATCTACCCCACAGTAACTGTTTGGATGCAAGTATACTCAGTCCTGCGTTATGACCGGCCCCATCCTGACGATTCTGTCATGAGGCAGTTCTGACCGAAGTCAAATACCTCATGATACTCGCTTTTCTTTTCTTATTTTTTTCCACAGGTAGTTAAAAGACTTTATTAGGAAGGCTTTGAAGTCAAAAGTAACACTCTTGATAGAATTTTCTTTCATCCTTTAAGTTGGATCTGCAAATATATAATCAGTGATTTAGCTGTAAGATCAAAGATACGTTAATTTATTTAAGATAAAATATATTTTAGTTCTTAAAATTTATACCATAAAGTACATATTTCCCTATCAATTCCCTATTTATACAAAAGAGGTAAAAAATAAAAACAAAAATAAAATATAAAATCCCCAACAAAACAGTAACTGAGCATGTTTTTAAAAATTGTAAAAAAACTAACAAGAGAAACTAATGTGTGTGTTTGTTAATATTAAAAAAAGTGAAAAATCTCTGGATGGGGGACTCCCACCACCTAGCATTACATATCTCACTTTCATCAGTTTGCGGGGCTTCAAAAGTTTGGATATAAACTTACAGCTACAATGGCATTAGAGGTGTATGGTATAGCATGGGTCCATGCTACTTATGATAATCTTTCTAAAAACAGAAAGTGAAGCAGATGGTCATAATGCAGTTCTTCATAAGTATAATACAGCACAACTCAGAGATTGTGTTTTCTGGGTCTTTGAACTGATATGAGCCAATTGATATGTGGGCTGATGAACTGAATGTGAAATTGACCTGTTTTTTAAAAGCTTGAATGATCTGGAAGGCTAAATGGAATGGGAAAAAGTATGGTTTCAATCCTTGGAATAGTGATTTGGGGACCTTTCCAGAACCTGTTTAATGACGCCAATTTACTTCCAACACTGTGGATCGTGACACACATTAAATGAAGCAAGTGCTTGACTGCCAACTTTGAGCCGGCTCTAGTACTGCCCACTCAGCCTATCCAGACATTTCCTTGCAAACTGGCGTTATATTTTTTTAGCGAAATATGTTTTTAATGGCTTATTTTATACATTTCCATAAACCAAATTATTTAATAACAATGTTTTTAATCTCCACAAATGAAAATGTGGTTATAAAGTATAAACACCAGGGTTATTGGGTAAAAGGGACTGCAGGACACAGGGTACTAGGAACTTCAGAAGCCTAGGGATTTGGGCGGAAACACTGATTGAGGCACACTAAGACACTGCTTGACGTGGAATAGCCCTCATGTGGACCTACGACGTGTGATATCTAGGCAGTGAGCCCTCCTACTCAGTCCCAATCACCGACTCCTCAGAACTGTTTTGGAGTCAGGGGAGACTGCATTTAATGTCCCCAGAAAGGATCAGTGTCTAGGCTGGAGTCTGAACGCATCAATATATTAAAGTGACTTGCTTCTGTTTGCATCACTTTTATCCCTATCCTTCTCCTGCAGCCAAAACTCAGTCCCACGCGGATGGCAACTACAGTAACCAGACTGTTCTATCTGAGTTCTACGTTAGGACACATATACCATCTATATAAACCCTTTGATTCTGTGTCCCTCTCCTTCTCAGAGACAAAACTGCAGCCAGCACCAATCTTAAACCTGCAGACTAAAGGTTTGTCAAAAGTCTAGAAAGAGCAGTCAATACCCTGAAAACCTAGCCTGCAGAAGAGAAGACACAGAATCAAAAGCTACAACTGAAAAAAAAAAAAAGCTCCAGGTGGTTGTCATTCAGACAACCGATTCCAATGAAAACACTTGAGCTTCTCACAGTGTAAAATTGCTTTTACTTCCATACTATTGTAATTCAAACAGTTTCCCATATCTCACCTCCAAATGTAACTCCAGCAGATTCAAGTATATTAAGGAAGAGGCAATTATTCTGGTGTTTCCCCTGCACCGATTATGGAGCCTCAAACAGTTTTACTATTCTCAGCTCATGCCTTAGATATTCAACTATTTGAATGTGAAGGAAATCTTAACATGCCGTGTTTCATAGGCTTACTTCAGTGTTGCCTCACCCAGATTTACGTTTTTCATTTCTAGAGTGCCTCAACATGAGTTTTTTATTTTTTGGGGGGGGAGGTTAAGGAGCATTATCATTTTCCATCATCAGTTGTTGATGGTAAGTTTTACATCCTGCATGTTCCCGTATACAATAATTACATTAAACAATGGAGCTTTCTGTATCTTCCTGTTTTTCACAACAGGTTATGCTCACTCATATTGTTAGCTTATCACGCCAAATGTCCAAGATGCACAGGTGGTGTTAATTGAAGGGCGCAATGATTCATGCATTGGTCACTTTAGCATTGCAAGTTCTTGAGCATCTTGATTTTGAAATTCAGTAAAGGGAGATGATGCCTTAGCCAGTTGAACGCTACTCCTTCCAAACCTCACGTACACTCAGACATATCTGAGCAGAAGCCACATTTTCTGCGTGAAACAGCTTTGGGTGCTCCCCTGCTATATGCAGATGCCCACCAAATATGAGATTATTTAGCTCTCTCTGACTTGGCTCTTACTAGCAGTCAACCTCATTCCATCTCTTTTGTAGATGGTTGTGGATTCTGGGGGGCCTATGGCATAATGGTGGGCTTATGAGATGAAAAAGATCTTTTGGGAAGTTTTCTTGATGTGCATTTAATATTTAATTGCAACTCTCTTTTATACACGTGTGTCTGTTGATTTCCACATCTAAAGTGCACAGATTAACACATTCCCATAGCAGAGTGAACCTCCCTTCCGTCATGTCTATAGGTATTTCTCCTTCCTATGGGCAGCTGGACAGTAATTCATCTGGGAAACATCTGGTAAACCAGGACAATGGTGCTTCCCCAGCTTTCTGTGATGAGGGACCAGGACATTGGTTACCTTTATAAAAGTCTCCTGACACGTCCTCGTGATGTCTGTTTCTGGGAAAATAGAGGCTTCCTCTTCCTCGGTTGCTCTTGTTGGTAGGTACTATCCAGTTGGTCTGCTTCAAAGCAACCGCAATGTACAGGACAAGGAAAGGCTTGCCAGTCCTGGGCCACCCTCATATCTTTCTGATATTTGAACCGATCGTTGCAGCTCCCGTGGCCATGCATCCTGCAAATGGCCTGGCTCTTTGTCACTGATCCTCCCCTTCAATCTGACCAAAAGTGTTCATCATCTGCTCCCCTCTCTGACAAGGTTCTGCCTAGTTTTACTAGTTCTCCACTACCTGACAGTGTATCAATGATTAGCATAAGGTTTTCAGTGGTGTATTTCATCATCCTCAGTGTGTCCTTATTGGGGGCTCTTACAACTCTTGTTCCAATCCATACACCAATTGTATCTGACATGGTCATATGTATATTGCCATCATTCTTTTCTAGACATTTACTTTCTATTGAGCCCTTGGGATCAGCTCCCCTTTTTTTCCTCCTCCCCACTCGTGGTTCTTTGATAGATTATATATTGTTATTATTTTCATATCTCACATCGACCATTGTCTCTTTTATCCTCAGCTTTCTGTTGCTCCTCTCCCTGCGAGGGGTGTGTGGTTATATGTCATTCATTGCTATTGGTTCCCCTTCCTCCCATCCTCTACCCCCCTTACCCCTACCATTTTGGTACCTCTATTCCCATTCCTGTTCCTGGGTTCCATGTGTTGTGAGTTTTATCTCTTGCTAATACCTATGCACTCTAGTCCAGAGTGGGAAGCGACACTGGGGTGATGATAGTGGGGGGTGAGGAGGCCTCAAGGTGTCAGAGGCAGATTGTGTGATTCATTGGTGCGATCCATGTCTCCTCATGGGGGCCTCCACCTAGTGGTACACAGCATCTGGGAGGCTTGTGGCTTTCTCCTGAGACAGCATGGTGGCCAAGGGCCCGGGCATTGAGGGTGGGACCCTGGGCCTGGAGTGGCAGCACTTGCAGAAGCCACCCTCTCCCCCAGGCACCCACCTGGATACGGACGAGCACGTGAGACAGTTGGCTGTGAACTTTGAGGGTGGCCTCAGCGTCTCAGAGCAGGTGGGGTCTGGCCTGAGTCAGCTCCCACAGCTCCAACCAGGAAGCCCTGCCCCCAGGCGGGGGTCAGCAGTTATCCCAGCATGCTCATTCCTCCCCCTCAGCTTCTGTCTGGTCAGCCCTTCAGCTTCCTGGCTGGGTTTAGGTCTTGTCCTAAGCTCCCAGAGGGCCACCGTCCTGAGATCCTGCTCAGCGCTTCAGGCTTTTCTGCAAACTCTCCTCCCAGAAGCCCATTATCACTAGCAGTTTACCCCTTGCTCTAAGGATGCTCCAGGAGGCCTGCTTGGGAAGTGTTGGGCTGTTGCCTGGTTCAGTCCCACTAACTGCTCCTCAGGAGAAAGAAGAGGTTCCCTGCTCCTCGAAAGATTTACTGGCTTGCAAACCCTCTGGAGCATCCCCATGAGTCAGCATGTGGAGTCATTCTAAAGCCCGGCACTCCGCAGGTAGCCACGTTGTGTGCCACCCAGGCATGCTGTGTGTTTGGAGGAGACTGCACAACCTTCAAAGGTAGAAGCTGCACCCCTCCATGGTTCTTGCATGGAGCAAATGCAGGGCCCCTGAGACTTGGGCCAGCCTCTGGGCTAGGATCATGGGCAAATCGTTATCTCGCCTAAGTTCCATCTGGGCTGGAAACGCAGTAGCTTGAACTGTGACCTTGGTCAGCCTGGGGGTGTGCAGGGCATCCTCAGCCCAGCTCAACTCTTCCCAGAACACCCCTGCAGGTGCAGGGAGCCTCTGGCTTGGGAAAGTGACCCTGCTAAGTGGACTTTGTGACCAGGCTCCCTGATCCACCGACCCTACTTTGCCTCCTCCACAGGCCGCAGACAGCAGGGGCTGCCCTGGGTTCCCTGAACTCGGGCCCTCTCCAGAGACAGTGTGGGCAGGACCTGGGGGGTGTGGAAGTGAGTCGTGCCGGGAAAGTGGATGTAGGAACGGAGGGTAGGGTAGATGCTGGGTGGGCTGAGGGGGCAGGAGATGCCCTGCAGAGTTCTAGAAACAGGGCTGAGGGATGTGGGAGCTGTTGGGGCCAGTTGGCCCTTTCATGAGTTTTAGGAGCTGCCTGAACCCCATCCACATTGACCCTCTGCAGCCCCACCTTTGGCAGATGCTGGAAGAGAAGTTCAAGGTCTTCCGGGAGAAAGGGCAGAGTGTGGGGCTGCCAGGGAGCAGGCCCTGAGGGAGCTGGCAGGTGCCCTGGAACTCGCCTCCCCCAGCTCCATGGCCCAGAGTCAAGTCCACAGGAGCTGCGTTGAGGCCACATGGGTGAGGCTGGACAAAGGAATGAAAGCCCGCACAGAGGTGGGTGCCCAGAGGGACAGTCCAGCGACAGCCAAGGGGCTCGGGACACAAGGGCCTACCCCAGATGTGTGTGCATGTGTGTGCGTGTGTGTGCGGGCTCATGTGTAGGGGTGGGCATGTGGGTGTGTGAATGCGTACTTCTGTGTGTATTCTCGTGTGCGCATGTGTGTATGAAGGGGCATGGCTGAATTCAGCTCCCAGCATCAATCAGCCTTCCTCGTTCAACCAAGCTCCTATCTGCCCACAATTTGGAGTACTTGAGCGCAGGTCACTCCTTGTGGCAGGAGCACGAAGTGGGCTCTCCCAATGCTCCCTGAGCACGGGCCGCAGTTTCGTTGGGGGCACAGGCCCTGCTGGTCTTCTTCCTGACCGACACTCTTAGAGCTCCCTGCCTCCCCTCCCCACACCCTCCTTTCTCGGGGTCTGGTGTCTCAGTGCACTGAGCACCTGACAGGTCCTGAAACCGAAATCCTGGGGATGGGTGGCCCTGGGGCCAGCCCTCTCCTCACTGACTGATGGAGGTGCTACAGGCAGACCCCCTGACAGGCAGCGCACTCGCTCCCTGAGCCGCCGTCCTCATGTGCTCAGGGCTCCCCATCTTTTTGCCTTCCACCCAACATGCGTGTCAAGACCCTTTCCTCCCTCGGGCCTTGCCTGTGGCCCCCGACCCTCATCAGGAACCTGCTGTGATCAGAGGAAACCATCCATCTTCTAACCACCGAAGGGTCAGAAGGCGCGAATGTACAGCGATGATAATAGGTAAAGGTCACGGTAAAGTCACAGAGGACAGGAAAGACAGGGGCGAGAGAATATAATACAGAGTCAGACATGTTTTATTAGGCATGCTAACTTCAGCTCCTCTTGATGGACCACGTGGAACTTGGAGAAGTGGAACCTTTGCTATCTTGGGACGTGTATAGGGAGACTGGAGACACACCTCTTCAGTAGTGACATGAGTCACAAGGTGAGCGGTATCTATCGTAAGGCCCCTGTACTTGAGCTCACCAAGGTGAGGAAAGCTAATACCTGCATTAGGGGAAGCTACAAGGGGGGCTGGGTGTCACGGTGGGAAGAGAGGGCACAAGGATCATATCTGCTTCTACACAGAGATACAATCAGCCATGTGCTCACATTAAGGCAGCCTAGCTGTTAACTGAGAATCCGTGGGAATGATTTTTAAAGCAGGATAATGTACTTGGACTTTACCTCTAACTTACCAAAGTAGAGGCTTTCCTACCGTGGAATACCAGCTTTCCAGATTCTCCCTGTTATAAGTTAGGGAATAGAGTCTTCGTCCTATTTCCCTCCGTGTTAACGCCCCACAAAGCCCCAAGCCACAGTCTTTGCTCAAAAGGAGGTGGCCCTGTTCTCAGGGAGAAAGTTGCTGGCCCTCCTTCCCGCTGTGCCCTCGACTTCCACAAGGTGGCGCTCTAGCTCTGGGGCCACATGCAGAAGATGGTCGTGGTGGAGGGTGCTGTCCTTGGCCACGACCTGGCATCTGTGGAGGTCCTGCAGCGCCAGCACCGCCTCCTGCAGGGGAGGGACCCAGTCCCTCCCCCCCGCAAGAACCCCTCTTTGTAGGCAATGGATGGATGAGGAGCCCTCACCCCCAGCTGACCCCAGGCAGGACTGCAGCCTACCCCTGCCCCCTCTGGGATGGGGGGTGATGGGCCTGGGCTTGACCTAGGCTTGGGTACAGCCATGATGGTCTGCAGAGTCCTACGTGGAGGAGCATTCAGCCTGCTCTCTGCCAGCTGCAGAGGGAGCTGGTGGCTGTGGAAGAGGTGGTGGTTCAGATGGGGATGGAGGCCATCCAGGTACACCCTGCGGTCCAGGAGGGCCTGGCCGGGCAGCTGGCTGAAGTGCAGGAGGCGTGGGCCACCTGGACATGTAGGCCTGGGAGCAGGGCCAGCAGCTGGAGTGGGTAGCCCATGGCTACGTCTTCCTCAGGCACTGCCAGGAACTGCTGTATGTGCCACCCCACCTGGATGGGGGCTCGCTCTGTTCCATGCGGGTGTAGCCACCCAGCTCTTCCCTGCCTCCTCCCTGTTCTGCCCTCTGGCCCCGAGCCCTGTTCCCATACCCTGTCCCCCACCCAGCACTCGGGCTCAAGAGAAGCAGGTGCTAGTCTATATCCTCAGAAGGGCCAGCTGGGGCCAAGGAGACACTGGGGCAGGAGCTCTGCCTGAGAGCCCAGGCAGTGCGGCCGGCGGGGTAGCAGCTGCTGGACACCAGCCATGTCATGGCCCTAGAGATGTGAGTGCTGAGGGCTAGGGCCAGGGTGGTGCGTGGCCAGAGCTCCCTTTCCTGCTTCTCCCTGGTCCACGGTAATACAGCCCTGCCCCACCCAGGCGACACCCTGCGCCCCTCCCAACAGCACTCTGCCCCCCAGGTCACAGTGTCTCCGGGAGCTGGACAGGCAGCTGCAGGAGCTCTGGACGGCCTGGGCCCTTCACCAGGAGCACTGCCAGGTGAGCCAGGACCAGGAGGAGCTGCGGGGAATGCTGGGGCAGGCCAAGGTCTGGCTGGCCTCCTGAGAGGACCTCCTGCTAGATCCTGACTGTGGGATGAACAGGGATCCGCCCCTTAGAGGGCCACATGCCTGGCACTAGGACTTGGAAAGGCAGCTGGCGGCCCAGGAGGAGAAGCTCACCCAGCTCCAAATGTAGGTGAGGGTGTGGAGGGCGGGACTGAGGAGGGGTCGAGGGGCCTCCACCTGCGGTGGGGTCTCCAGAGCATTGATCTGCCCTGAGGGACACCCCTTCGGGGAAACAGCCGCAGGGTCCTGTCCTCCATGGGCAGTCTGGTTCTGTGGGGTCCATCACAGCTTCTTCTGCCCAACTGCTCCCTCCCCTCCTCCTCCTGGTTTCCCCCTCTGAGAGCTGCCTCCAGAGCAAGCCCTGTGGGACATAGAGGGGCACTATGGGTGGAAACCAATCAATAATCTCATGGGTGCAGAGCACATTCTGAGGAACACAGGGGAGGTGACACTAGCTACAGAGAATCTGAGTGGAGCGAGGGTGTGTAATCCTTGTGTAGGCTGGGGGTGGGGCTGATGGGGGGATTGATACCACAGGATCATGTGGGGCTGAAATTGAGGACCTGAGGGTGGACGGGCAGAGGGAGTGCCCCATCCTCTGAGGCAGGAAGGTGGTCAGCTAGGGTGAGCACGGAGGAAGATGAGCAGGGGCTGCTGCAGTCACGCAAATGTCACGTAAGAATCTCACTTTAGAATAAAATGTTTGTCTCCATTGCAAAGCCACCTCTAGCAACTAGGATCCCCTCTCTCCCCATCTGGAGTTGACGAGTGAAGAAAATCAAAAACTGAAGCAAAGCAGTCCACAGGACTAACGGACCACCAACACCACAGCCCTCCATCCTTGTCCTAGAGACCAGGAGAGTTAGATGGTGCCCAGCCACCGCCTCAAACTGCTCGGGTTGAGCTCAAACTGGCAACTTGTGCACAGCTTGAAAGCCAATGGAAGTTGACTTCATGAAGAGAGGGCATTACAAGTTTGACAGGGACTGCTGGAACCCCGAGACCAGGGCCCTTCAAATCCAAAACAGAGCCCAGCGCCGGGAATCACCCCTGCCCAAACAACAGTCGAGCTGATAAAGTGAACGCATGGCACCTGTGAGTCAAGTGCTTCCCAGAGCAAAGGGGAGCATTTGCCCTCAAAATTCAGGAGGGAGGGTTGGGCCAGGGAGGAGGCAAGAAGAGTGCTGTGTTATATTATGAGGGCTGCAAACAAAATGTGTAGAAATTGTTAAACTGCTCTGCATGTTTCCACTTAAAACAAAAACCCTCTATATTAAAATTCATATATATATGCGCATTATATGTGTGTATATATATATTAGTCAAACCCAAGGTCAGAAAACGGAATGCCCCGGGCTGCTACTCGTGGCAAGGTCAGTGATCTGAAACCCATCAGAAAGACGCGGCTCGGCTGTCTGCTCCCGTAGGGATAGCCTCAGAGAGCCGCAGGGGCCATTGTGTGCTGTCCTAGAAATCGACTCGATGGCAATGATTTGAGTGCTTCGAAGGTCAGAAACTGTAGACAGTGATCTATAAATGTCCTTCTCTCATGTAAGGTGTCTGTAACACAATCAAAGGAA
The DNA here is from genome assembly GCF_050624435.1 of Tenrec ecaudatus. Classification (NCBI taxonomy): domain Eukaryota; kingdom Metazoa; phylum Chordata; class Mammalia; order Afrosoricida; family Tenrecidae; genus Tenrec; species Tenrec ecaudatus. Next base: position 126,946,092 of record NC_134540.1, read on the forward strand.
AACAATCGGTCTGCTCTCCAGATCTTCAATGGGACCATTTCCATGGAGCCTGGCCACACACTGCCAGGCTGTGCCTTCTCAGATCCGCTGGCACTGCTAGGGAGGTTGTGGGCCCTGCAGTAGTGGGGGACTCTCCAGCCTGCTCCCCAGCAATAGAGGCACTAGGCCAAGACTGGAAGAGCATCGACGGGGGGAGAGTGGGGAGGTTGAGGCAGTCACTGTGCCCTGCTTCTGACACTCTTCATGTGGCTGCTATGGTCACCCATGACCTCAGGGAAGGCCAAGGGTCACCAGGGGAGAAAACACTTCCTTTTTATGGCCATATCGGGTCTCAACTCCACTGCTAATTAGCTGTGGTCTCTAGCAAGTAACCCAGCCTCTCGGTGCACCCAGTTTCCCCAGTGCTAAATGGAGTCCAGAGAAGGGCCAGGTACAGCCAGGCTGCTTGCAGCTGGGCCAGAACCAAGAGCTGCCCTCACCGTGCCCTGAAGCCAGAAGCCCAGAACTCAAAGGCTGAGCTTTGCTGAAGGTCGTCCGACATGGCCTCTCAGCTTAAGTAAGGGGTCCCAAGCTCCAGGCTGCACAAGTTGCTCCCTGGAACACGTGGCCCGGGCCCCCAATGTGGGCACACAGAAAGCCAGTTCACGTCTCAGGGATTTGGCAGAGCCGCAGCACAGCAAGGGTCTCCCTGGAAGCCCCTCCACCCCATGCCCAGCACCTCCCCCAAACTCAAACCCTGCTCCAGGCTGCTGGTACTCACTGTAGGTCCTGTCACCACTGCTGGGCCCTGAAAGCAGTGCTGGGCCGCCACTCCAGCAGGCTCGCCGCTAGTGGGGCAGGCTGCCCCCTGGTGGCCACCCATCTTCACTTGGTGCTGAAACATTGCAAACATGGTTAAGAGGAGCTGAGAAGAGAGGAGAGGGGTCACAGGGGGCCCTGGCTGGTGGGCTGTGAGACACCTCAGTGAGTGACTGGGCAGGGCAGGACTGGACAGCCACCGAACTTGCCCCTCTACGCAGAGAGGGGAATAGGAAGCCACAGATGACCGTAGTCCAGACTGATGTTCCCCATCAGCCCCTTGTGCATGCAGCCCCCCCTCCAGCACCCGTCTTCATTCGGCTCCAGGGCACCTTCCTTGCCCCTAGCCCCTTCCTCACTAGGGTGTGCTCATAGTCCTCTCTCATCTGGCCACCTGCTGCTGGCTGCTCAGCCAGCTCTGCAAGTCCTCGGCTTCCCTCAGGAAGCCCTGCAGTGCCAGCATCCTCTTCAGATCCTGGCTCCTGTGGTGACAGCCTGAGTCCCCCAACAGTTAGTGTGCATGTGTCCACACTCTGGAGGACAAGGGACCCAATCAAAGGGGCTGCCTGAAGGACAAGCTTCTTCATGGTCTTTGCCCAGGCTGCTCCTCTGGATTCAAAAACAAACCCAGGCCAGGGGGAGTTGGGGCTGACGAGGGTGTGAATGTGGGGAAGGGCAGGTGACTGGAGTCAGGGAGCCGAGCCCCTGCCCTGCAGGCTCTCCTCAAAGGTTTGTGGGAAGAGGAAACAGTGAAGGCCTCATCTTTTCCTGACACATGTCTACAGGCCTCTGTCACGGTTCTCGTCAAGGCAGGGGTAGCATCTATGGGAATAAGCAACCCCAGCCAGTTTTCTGGTACCCACGGATGCAGTGACCCTCACTGTTGGGCTGCCAACTCCCGCAGTGTCTGCAGCTGCTTCCAGAGCCTCCCCTGCATCACACCCAGCTGCTCTGAGACCTCAGTTACAAGGATCTACGTATAATTTCCTCCCTGGGGGATGGACAACAGAAAAGTGGGTGAAGGGAGACAAAATATGTAAGATCTGACAAATCATCAAGGGTTCATGAGTGAGGGGGGAACAGGGAGGGCGGAGAAAAATGAGGACATGATGCCAGGGCCTTAAGTGGAGAGCAAATGTTTTGAGAATGATGAGGGCAATCAATGTACGGATGTGCTTTACACAACTGATGTATGTATGGATTGTGATAAGAGTTGTATGTGCCCCTAATAAAATGATTTTAAAAAATTAAATCATTTAAATTTCTTAGGACAATGCCATTTGTATTTCAAAGCAACATTCATGAAAGCTACTTTTTCACCTTCACTATCTTCTATTTAGTTTTAGATAGAGCAAAAACAATTCTTATGCCTTTTTTTGAGATGTGATGCAAGTAGACATAAATTTATGCATAATTAAAAATTTGAATGAACAAAATATTTTGCTAAAGAATTTGAAATTTTGTGAAAATCATAGAAAGCATAAAGCATTTTGTGAAGGGTTGGGAATTTTTTCCTCTATTTTATTCTAGTATTTGCTCTGAGGTTCTTACGCCATATTCTGATTGTTGTCATGTAAGAGAATGTACATTCCATATAAGAGAAAACTTTCCTTATATTATTTTCCTATCCATTGCTTCCTGCTGAATCTCTCATTTGTTCTTTTATCATTTTTCCTATAAAAAACCCAGGCTGCTTAATTTTATTCTTATTAATCATTTATTTAAGTTAGGAAAATATTTATTATATATACATTTTTATTAAAAATCTTTTCTTGGAGACTCTTACATTTTTTGTTGCAAACCATATTGATTGCATCAGGCATTTTGTACATATGTTGTCTTCATACATTTATAGACATTTCTTTCTTTTTCTTTTTTAAAATCATTTTATTGGGGCTCATACAACTCATCACAATCCATACATACACCAATTGTATAAAGCACACTTATACATTGGTTCCCTTCATCATTCTCAAAATTTGCTTTCCGCTTGGGTTCCTGGAATGAGCTCATTTCCCCTTTCCCCTCTCCCCCTCTCACCGTGCACCTCTTCCCTCATGAACCCTTAATAATTTATACATGATTATTTTCTCTTATCTTACACTGCGCGGCGTCTCCCTTCACCCAATTTTCTGTTGCCCATCTCCCAGGCGGGAAGTTATATGTAGATCCTTGTGATCGGTTTCCCATTTCTACACCTACTTCCCTCCCAGTATCGCCACTCTCACCGCTGGTCCTGGGGGGTTCATCTGTCCTGGATTTCCTGTGTTTCCAGTTCCCGTCTGTACTGCTGTGTATCTTCTGGTCTATCCAGGTTTGCAAGGTAGAATTGGGATCCTGAGAGGTGGGGGGAGGAAGCGTTTAATAGCTAGAGGAAGGTTGTGAGCTTCATTATTGCTACACTGAACCCTGAGTGACTCATCTCCTTCCCACTACCCCTCCCCAAGGTTTGTCCAGTTGTCTACAGGTGAGCATTGGTCCCCAGTCATGCACTCCCCTCATTCACGATGATATAATACCCCCTCCCGCCTTTGTTGCTTGAAAACTGGTCCCCTCAGCCCTTCATGACCACACATGTTGGTGTGATGCTTTCATGTGGGCTTTGTTGCTTCTGGGCCTGCTTGTTTACTTTCAAGCCTTGAAGCCCCGGCACGCTATATCGCTTGATAGCCGGCCACCATCAGCCTTCTTCAGCACACTTACTTATGCACACATTCATCTTCAGCGTTTATGTGGGGAAGGTGATCACACAATGATGATTTTTGTTCTTTGGTGTCTGCTACCTGATCCCTTCAACACCTCGTGCTCACTTAGGCTTGTGTGCTTCTTCTCTGTGGGCTTTATTGCTTCTGAGCTAGATTTCAGCCTGTTTGCCTTCAAGCCTTTAAGACCCCCAGATTTTCATTATATTGTGTAGAGAGTGGCTATGAGCCAAACCCACTCGACTGCACCCAACAACAATAACAACAGGACTTGTGCTTCTAACAATATGCTGAAGAAGACCTTAAGAGAATCTACCCTTCGTTTAGAGCAGCGGCTCTCGACCTGTGGGTCGTGCCTACTTAGGGGGTCAAACAGCCCTTTCATGGGGTGGCCTGAATTATAGCAGTAGCAAAATTACAGCTATGATGAAGCAACAAAAATAATTTTATGGTTGGTTGGTCACGACTACATGAGGAACTGGATGAAAGGATCGTGAGTAAGAATGTTGAAAACCACTGTCCAAGAGGAAGACTCAATTCTTGATAGAGTTGAAGGGCAACAAAATAGACTCAGCCCCAATATAGATGGGATAGCACAGTGGCTGCAACAATAAACACAAGCCAAAGAAACACTGCAAGGATGGCACAAGACGGGACAGTGTTTCATTATATTGACATAGAGTTGCTATGAGTCAAAACCCACAAGAAAAAAAAAACAGGACTTGTTTTTCTAACAATGTACCTAAGTAGACCTTAAGAGAATCTCCTATTAGTTAAGCACAGCGGGCCTCAAACTGAGGGTCGTGACCCCTTTTGGGGGATGAATGACCCTTTCACGGCAGTGGACCGTTCATTAAAGTGGAAAAATTAGAGTTATGATGTAGCAATGAAAATAATTTCAAGATTTGGCAGTCACCACTACATGAGGAATGGTATGAAAGAGTCGTGGCCTTAGGAAGGTTGAGAACCACTTCCCGAGAGGAAGACAGAATTCTTGGTAGAGTAGAAGGGCAGCAAAGGAGAGGCAGCCCCTACAAGATTGATTAGCCCAGTGGCTGCAACAATGAGGACAGGCAAATGAACAACTCTGAGCATGGCATTGGACTGGGCAGCATTTCATTATACTGTGCATGGAGTTGCTGTGACAAGAAACCCACTCGACAGCACTCAACAAAAATAACTACAGGACTTGTGCTCATAACAATATGGTGAAGTAGGACTTAAGAGAAAGTCCTTTAACTTTAGAGCAGCAGTTCTCAACCTGTGGGTCGCGCCCCTTGGGAGGGTAGAATGACCCTTTCACAAGGGTGGCCCGATTCATAATGGTAGTACAATTACAGTGACAAAGTACCAATGAAAATAATTTTATGGTTGCTGGTCCCCACTAAATGAGAATCGATATGATAGGGTAGTGGCATTAGGAAGGTTAAGAACCACTTCTCTAGGGCAAGACACATATTTGGTACAGAAGGGAAGGAAGACAGCGGCAGTCTCCAACAAGTTGGATTAGCACAGTGGCTGCAACACTGAGGCCAAGCACACAAGCACGGTGAGGGTGGCACAGGGCAGGGCAGCGTTTCATTATATTGTGCATAGAGTTGCTAAGAGTCAAAACCCACTCGACGGAACTTAACGACAATAACTACAGGACGTGTACTTCTAACAATATGCTGAACTAGATCGTAAGAGAAACTCCTCTAAATTTAGAGCAGTGGTTCTTAACTTGTGGTTCGCGACCCCTATGGGGCTTCAGACGAGCCTCTCACAGGTGTTGCCCAATTCATAACAGTAGTGAAATCACAGTAATGGAGTAACAATGAAAAAAATTACTGTTGGAGGATCACCACAACATTAAGAATTGTATAAAGGAGCCATGCCATTAAGAAGGTTCAGAAACACTGCCCGAGAGGAATACACAAAACGTGGTACTGCAGAAGGGCAGCAAGCGAGAGGCAGACCCTACAAGATGGAATAGCTCAGTGGCTGCAACAATGAGTGCCATCAACGAACCACTGTGAGGACGGCACAGGATGGGGCAGCGTTTCATTATATTGTGCGTAGAGTTGCTGAGAGTCAAAACCCACTCGACGGCAACTAACAGCAACACAAAAAGAACTTGAGCTTCTAACAATATACTGACGTAGATCTTAAGAGAAAGTCCTCTTAGTTTAGTGCAGGGTTCTCAGCCAATGAATCACGAAACCTTTTGGGGAGTGAGTGGGTTGAATTACCCTTTCACAAGGGTTGCCTGATTCATAAGATTAGCAAAATTACAGTTATGAAATATCAGCGAAAATTTTGTATGACTGGGGGTCCACCACTATTTTGGGAACTGCATGCAAGGGTCGTGGATTTAGGAACATTGAGAACCACTGTCCGAGAGGAAGACACAAATGATGGTAGAGTAGAAGGGCAGCAAAAGAGAGGCAGTCCCTCCAAGATGGAATAGCTCAGTGGCTGCAACACCCAGCGCAAGCAAAGAACCACTGTGAGGAATGCACAGGATGGGGGAGCATTTCGTTATATTTTGCATAGAGTTGCTATGAGCCAAAACCCACTTGAAGGCACCTAAATACAATAACAACAGGACTTTTGGTTCTAACAATGTGCTGAAATATATCTTAAGAGACATTCTTCATAGTTTGGAGCAGAGATTCTCAACCTGTGGGTCATGACTCCATTAGGGTGATGAACTATCCTTGCACAGGGGTGGCCCAATTCATAGCAGTAGCTACATTACAGTTATGAAGTAGCCATGACGATAAATTTATGACTGGGATTGTACACACTAGATGAGGAGTGGTATAAAAGGCCTGTGGCATTATAGGAAGGTTGAGAGCCACTGTCCTTGAGCAAGACAGAAATCTTGGCAGAACAGAAAGGCAGCAAATGAGAGGCAGACCCCCAGATGATAGATTAGCGCAGTGGCTGCAACAATGAGTGCAGACAAGAAACCACTGTGAGGATGGCACAGGACAGGGCAACGTTTCATTATCTTGTGCGTAGAGTTGCTGAGAATCGAAACCAACTGGGCAACACCTAACAACAATCACTGTAGGACTCATGCTTTTCACAATATGGTGCTGTAGATCCTAAGAGAAACTCCTCTTAGTTTAGAGCAGTGGTTCTCAACCTGTGGGTCGCGAGCCCTTTGGGGGTGTCAAATGACCCTTTCACAGTGGAGGACTGATTCATAACTGTAGCAAAATTAAAGTTGCGAAGTATCAATGAAAATAATTTTATGATTGGGGGTTCAACACTACATGAGGAAATGAATGAAAGGGCAGTAGAGGGGCAGCAAAAGAGAGGCAGCCCCTCAAAAGTTGGATTAGCCCATGGCTGCACCAATGACAACAAGCAAAATAACCACTGTGAGGATGGCACGAGACTGGGTCACGTTTCAATATATTGTGTGTAGAGATGCTATGAGCCAGCACACACTCAAAGGCACCAAACAATAACAACAGGACTGTGCGTCTATGAATATGCTGAAGTAGACCTTAAGAGAAACTCCCCTTAGTTTAGACCAGTGGTTCTCAAACTGTGTCACAGTGCCTTTAGAAGACTAATGAACCTTTCACATGGGTGGCCTGATCCATAACAGAAGCGACAATACAGTTATGATGTAGCAATGAAAATATTTTATGGTTGGGGAGTCACCACTACATGAGGATTGGTATGAAATAGTAGTGGCATTCAGAAAGTTGTGAACCACTATTCTTGAGGAAGACACAAATCTTGGTACGGAAGGGCAGGAAAAGAGAGGTAGTCCCTAACAAGATGGATTACCACAGTGGCCGCAACAATGAGCACAAACAGAAGAACCACCGTGAGGATGCACAGGGCAGGACAACGTTTCATTACATTGTGCATAGGGTTGGTATGAGCCAAAACCCACTCGAAAGCAGCCAAAAACAAGAACAGGATTTGTGCTTCTAACAATATGCTGAAACATACCTCAAAAAGAAACTCCTCTTAGTGTAGAATAGCAATTCTCAAACTGTGGGTCGTGATGCCTTTTGGGGGGAGGGGGGGAGAATAACTATATCACATGGTGGCCTGATTCATAACAGTAGCATAATTTTAGTTATAAAGTAACAAGGAAAGTAATTTTATGATTGGGGGGGGAAGGTCACCAATACATGAGGAATGCTGTGAAATAGTCGTGCATTAGGAAGTTTGAGAACCACTGCCCTAGAGGAAGACACAAATCTGGGTACAGTAGAAGGTCAGCAAATGAGAGGCATTCCCACAAAATATGGATTAGCACAGAGACTGCAACAGTGAGTGAAAACAAAAGAAAAGTGTGAGGGTGTTAGAGGATGGAACAGTGTTTCATGATACTGTGCATAGAGTTGTTATGAGCCAACTATGAGCCAAACCCACTCGACAGCACCTAACAACAATAAGAACAGGACTCGTGCGTGTAATAATATACTGAGCTATACCACAGGAGAAACTCCTCTTAATTTAGAACAGCAGTTCTCAACCTGAGATTTCTGACCACTTTGGTTGGTTGAACAACCCTTTCACAGGGTGACTAGATTCATAAGACTTGCAAAATTACAGTTATGGAATAACAGTAGAAAAAAAAGCTTTATGCTTTGGGGACCACCACTACACATTAGGAAGTGTATGGAAAGGTCGTAGAAATAGGAAGGGAGAGAAACACTGTCCTAGAGGAAGTATAGTAGAAAGGCAGCAGAAGAGGGGAAGTCCCTACAAGACGGATTTTCACGGTGGCTGCAACAATGAGCGCAAGCAAAGAACCACCGTGAGGATGATGCAAGACTGGGCAGGCCTTTATTATATTGTGCACAGGGTTGCTATGAGCCCAAACCCGCTCCACGGCCCGAACAACAATAACAGGAGGAATCATACATCTATCAGTAAGCTCAACTGTACCTTGAGAGAAACTGCTTTTAGTTTAGAGCAGCCATTCTCAACTTGTGAGTGGTAAATCCTTTGGGGGTGTTCGAATGACCCTCCCATAGGCGTTGCCAGATACGTAACAGTAGCAAACTTACAGTTATGAAGTAGCAACAGTATAATTTTTTGGTTGGGGTGTCATTACTACACGAGGCACTGTATGAAAGGGTCGTGGCATTAGGATTGCTGAAAACCACAGTCCTACAGGAAGACACAAGTCTTGATACAGTTGAAGGGCCGCAATATAGAGTCAGCCCCTAAATAGATGGAATAGCATAGTGGCTGCAGCAATGAGCTCAAGCTAAGGGAACACTGTGAGGATGACACAAGATGGGGCAGCATTACATTAAATGGAGCATAGAGTTGCTATGAGTCAAAACCCACTCGACTGCACCTGACAACAAAACAACAGGACTTGTGTTTCTTATCATGTGCTGAAGTAGACCTTAAGAGAAACTCCTATTAGTTTAGTGCAGCGGTTCTCAACTTTTGGGTCATGAGCCCTGTTGAGGGATGAATGAACCTTTCATAGTGGTCGCCCAGTCATAACAGTAGAAAAATTAGAGTTACAAAGTTGCAATGAAAATAATTTTATGATTTGGCAGTTAGCACTATATGAGGAACGGTATGAAAATTTTGTGGCATTAGGAAGGTTGAGAACCACTGCCCTAAAGGAAGACACAAATCTTGGTAGAGTAGAAGGGCAACAAAAAATAGCCAGCCCCCCCAAATATGGCTCCAACAATGAGCACTAGCAAACAACCACTGACAGGATGGCACAGGTCGGGGAAGCATTTCATGATATTGTGCATAGAGATGCGATGAGCCAAAACCCCCTCCTCGGAACTTAACAACAATAACAACAGGGCTTGTGTGTTTAACAATATGCTGAAGTAAATCTTAAGAGAAACACTTCTTAGTTTACAGCAGGGTTCTCAACATTGGGGCGTGAACACTTTCAGGTGGGGGGTGTTTTGAAACACCCCTTCACAGTGATGGCCAGATTCATAACAGTAGCAAAAGTACAGTTATGAAATATCAATGAATATAATTTTATGATTGGGTTCCACCACTACATTGGGAATTGTACGTAAGGGCCACAGAATTAGGATGTATGAGAAACATTGTCCTAGAGGAAGACACAAATGTTGGTACAGCAGAAGGGCTGCAAAAGTCAGGCAGCCCCTACAAGATGGAATAGATGCAGCAGTGAGCACAAGCAAAGGACCACAGTGAGGATGGCACGAGATGGGGCCGAGTTTCATTATATTGTGCATACAGTTGCTATGAGCCAACACACACTCAAAGGCACCAAACAATAATAAAAAGAACTTGGGCTTCTAAGAATATTCTGAAGTAGACCTTAAGAGAAACTCCTATTCGTTTAGACAATTGGTTCTCAAACAGTGTGTCGAGACACCTTTGAGGAGACTAACGATCCTTTCACATGGGTGGCCTGATCCATAACAGAAGCAAAATTACAATTATGATGTAGCAATGCAAATATTTTATGGTGGATGTCACCACTAAACGAGGAATGGTGTGAAGTGGTTGTGGCATTTGGAAAGTTAAGAACCACTGCTCTAGAGCAAGACACATATGTTGGTATAGGAGGGCAGGAAAAGAGAGGCAGTGCCCAACAAGATGGATTAGCACAGTGGCTGCAAAAATGAGTGTGAGCAAAAGAACCACTGTATGGAAGGCACAGGACGGGAAAGCATTTCATTACATGGTGCATAGAGTTGTTATGAGCCTAAACCCATTCGAAGGCACCAAACAACAGGATTTGTGCCTCTAACAATATGCTGAAGAAGACTTTAAAAGAAACTCTTAGTGTAGAGTAACAGTTCTCTAACTGTGGGTCACGACGTCTTAGGAGGGAACAATGAACATTTCACATGGGTGACCTGATTCATAACAATAGCAAATTTATAGTTATGGAGTAACAAGGAAAATAATTTTATGATTGGGGGGGGATCACTAGTACATGAGGAATGGTGTGAAAGAGTCATGACATTAGGAAGGTTGAGAACCACTGCCCTAGAGGGAGACATAGATCTGGGTACAGTAGAAGGGCAGCAAAAAGAGGCAGCCCACAGTACGATGGAATACAACAGTGGCTGCAACAATCCGCGGAAGCAAAAGAACCACTGGGAGGATGGCGCAGGACAGGACACCTTTCCATCATATTGTGCTTAGAGTTGCTAGGCGTTGAAAGCTACAAAACTGAATCTAACAATAACTATAGGATTTGTGCTTCTGACAATAGGGTGAAGAAGATATTAAGAGAAACTTCTCTTAGTTTAGACCAGTGGGTTTTAACCTGTGGTTCGCGACCACTTATGGGGATCGAATGACCCTTTCACAGGTGTGAAATGATTCATAACTGTAGGAAAATTACAGTTACGAAGTAAAAATAATGCTATGATGGGGGTCACCACTGCATGAGGAACTTTATGAAAGGGTCATGGCATTAGGAAATTTGACAATCACTGCCCTAGAGGAAGACACAAGTCTTGGTACAGTAGAAAGGCCACAAAAAAGAGGCAGCTACCCAAAAGTTGGATTAGCACAGTGGCTGCAACAATGAGCACAAGCAAAAGAACCACTGTGAGGATGGCATAGGATGGGAAAGCGTTTCATTATATTGTGCATAGAGTTACTATGAGCCAAAACCCACTCAATGGTACCTAACACCAATAACAACAGAACTTGTGCATCTACCAGTATGCTGAATTCTATCTTAAGAGAATCTCCTCTTAGTTTAGAGCAGGGGATCTTCACCTGTGTGTCGCGACCCATTTGTGGATATGGAATGAAAATTTCACAGGGGTGTCGTGACTCATAACAGTAGCAAAATTACAGTTATGAAGCTGCAATGAAATCATTTTATGGTTGGAGGGGGGTCACCACTAAATGAGAATCGGTATGAAAATATCATGGCATTAGGAAAGTTGAGAACCACTGCTCTAGAGGAAGTCCCAAATCTTGGTATGAAAGGGCAGGAAAAGAGAGGCGGTCCCCAACAAGATGCATTAGCACAGTGGCTGCAACAATGAGCGCAAGCAGAGAACCACTGTGAGGATGTCACAGGACAGGGCGGCGTTTCATTATATTGTGCGTAGAGCTGCTATGAGACATACCCACTCGACGGCACCTAACAACAACAACAAATGGACTTGAGCTTCTAACAGTATGGTGAAATAGACCTTAAGAGAAACTCCTCTCAATTTAGAGCAGCGGTTCTCACCATGTGGTTCGTGACCCCTTTGGGGCTTAGACGAACCCTTTACAGGGTGGCACTATTCATAACTTGTAACAAAACGAGAGTTACGAAGTAGCAAAGAATATCATTTTATGATTGGGGGTCTACCACTACAAAGGAAACTGTATGAAAGTGTGGTGGATTTAGGAAGGTTGAGAAGCACTGTCCTAGATGAAGACACAGATATTGGTAGAGTAGAAGGGCAGCAAAGGAGAGGCAGCCCCTACAATTTGGAATAGCTCAGTGGCTGCAACAATGAGCGCAAGCAAAGAACCACTGTGAGGAATGCACAAGACGGGGCAGCGTTTCAGTACATTGTACATAGAGTTGCTGTGAGCTAAAATCTACTCGACGGCACTTAACAACAACAACAACAAGTCTTGGGCGTCTAACAATATACTGAACTACATCTTAAAGAAACACCTCTTAGTTTAGAGCAGCGGTTCTCAACCTGTGGATCGGGACCTGTTTGGGGGTTGAGCTACCCATTCACAGGGGTCGGTCTCTTCTTCATAGTAGCAAAATTACAGTTATGAAGTAGCAACGAAAATAATTTTTCGAATGGATGTTCACCACAACATCGGGAACTTCATTATTGTGCCAAGGAATTAGGAAGGTTGAGAACCACTGGTTTAGAGCATAGGAAATCTGATGCAATACTGCATATTTTAACACACATGAAGTTGGAAAATAAAGGAAATTGGGAGAGGACAGTAGTATCAAATTCCTATGAGTCAGAATTGATCTATATCATAGAGTAGCTAAGACAATGAGAAGAAATGACAAAGTCAAAGAGCTGAAGAAAAAATTCCATAGGACACGTGGCAACAGCTTTATGCTCTTGTTAGACTCTCGGGCCTCCTTATCTTTTGTTGGCTTTCTTAAGCCCATCCCCACCACTGTGAATAGTCTTCATTAAACTCTCTTTAATTAAACGTTCTGCATGGTTTGTTTTCTGCTGGAACCCTCAGAGATATCATTTAATTTTCTGGATTGCAATTCATCTCTAGCATACAGAAATCTTTCAAGAATTTGTTTTATGTTTTGTTTTCATCCACAATAGCATTTCCTTCCAGATTTGTTTGTCCTTGAAACATGATCAATAGTTCTTTCCTCTCCAATGAAACCCAAGTGATACGCTGCCTGACTGCCTATGAAGTTCATGTGTAGCCTACATGGAGATCCCAACCATTCCCTAGACAAGTGTTTCTCAACTTTCCGAATGCCATGATTCTTTCATACAGTTCCTCAGGTTGTGTTTACCCCGATAATAAAAATTATTTCATTGCTAATTCATCACTGTAATTTTGCTACTGCGATGAACCAGGCAACCCCTGTGAAAGTGTCATTGGACCCCCAAAGGTGTCGTGACCCACTGGTTGAGATCCACTACCTTAGACCAACGTATGGCCCGAGGGCTGTATAGGGCCCCCCAAATAATCAATAGCTGCCAGCATCACACATCTCACGACGAGAAGCATTTGTAACGATCACCTTAGGGGTGAGTTCATTAAATATTTGACCTGTATGGCCCCATGAATGATGTTATAAATCACCACATGGTCCTTGGCAGAAAAACAGGTTTCCAGCTCCTGCTCCAGACCAAAGGTTCCCAAACTTATTCTGCCTACTGCCCTCTTTTCAGAGCAAGAAATTACTCAGGACCCCCCAGCAATGAAAGAATTTTGTACTATAGCCCACCATCCAGGATAAAATGTAGATATCTGCTTTGTAGATCTCTGGATTTTTCTGTGCCCAGTAGGTGGGTGGTGTTGCCCACTTTGGGAAACGAGACTCTAGGAAAATCAGGTGTGTTTTCACTCTCTCTGCAAGAATTTCAGTTGAGGAGCAAGTTCTGTCTTGAAAGAAGGGTATCCAGATTGCTCCTAAGAGGCAAGGATGGCTAGACTTCATCTCACATCCTTGGGCATCAGGAGCTATGAGGAGCAACATCATGGAAAAGGCCATCATGCTTGGTAAAGTGGCGCCCAAAAGGGGAGGACCCTCACCAAGATGGATGGACACAGTTTCTACAACAACACACTAAAACATAACAATTGTGAGGCTGGCACAGGAGCAGGCAGTGTTTCTTTTGGTTGTATGTAGAGTCGCCACGAGTTGAAACCAACTTGACAGCATCCAACAAAACCAGATGTGGAAAAAGCATGACCTGGTCTGTGTACAGTGGCCCCACCGAGGTTCCTCATCAGTTGTGTTTGAATGGGCCAGGTGCTCTCACAAACCTCCTCTTCAATAGACAACTTAGAATGTTTTCTTTCTGCCCAGGAACCATCCTGAAATTTAAAATGACCAATTGACACTGAGTTGATTGCGATTCATGGTGAGTCATAGGACTTTCAATGGGCATAACCTTTCAGAAACAGATGGCCAGGCTTTTCTTCCAAGGTATTTCTGGGTGCCCTTGAACCTCCTCAGTTTCTGTTAATGGCCAAGTGTTTTAACCATTTGTACTCTCCAAGGATGACTCACAGCTCTATATATCCTTAAAACTGACATCCCTCCTCTCTTTGGAAAGCCATGGCAATTGTCCTGTTTCAGTATATTTACCTTCTTTAAATACAGGAATGACATATACTTCTACCACCTCACAGAAATTGTCAGAAACTCATAGCTCGCTTTCAATAATGGTGTGGGTGATTACATATTGGTCTGCTAATCCTAAAGCCAACAGTTCAAAACCACCAGCCACTCTCAGGGAAAAACATGAAACTTTCCAATCCTATAAATTTACAATCTCAAATACCCACAGGAGCAGTTGGACCCTGTCCTATAGGGTAGAACTCAGGTCATGGGGAGTCAGAGTGGATTCGATGGCAGTGAGTTTGGTTTGGTTTTTGGACTCCCCTCCTACCACAATAGCTCACAATTACTAAGTGCATGTTATGTACCAGTGTTGTAAGCATTGCATGTACATTCACTCATTTCATCCCACGGGTGGTGGTGTGGGTGAAGCATTAGAACTGCTAACCAGAAGGTCGGTGGTTCAAACCCACCAGCTGTTCTTCGGAATCAAGATGGGGCTGTCTGAGCTCATAAAGATTTTCAGGGTCGGACGTCTGCAGGGACAGTTATTACTTTATCCTGCTGAGTTGCTATGAGTCTGAATGAATTCTAGAGAAGTGGGGTTTTGGTGACTTTTGCAACCCCTTTAAGAGGAGCGCTGGCAGGGCAATAGAGAAGCTCTTGACTATTTACCACTAGCTCAGCGAAACCCTCAGCAGCTTCCCATGAGAATGATGCGTCAATTTGCTCCAGTATCAGTCACAGCCTTTGGGAACGCCTATAGAATGGTTATACTCTGTCCTCCAGGCTCACTATGAGTTGGAATCGACTGACCCATTGGTAGTGCATCAGCTTCCGTCTATAGGTGAGAACACGAATGCACAGAGAGGTGAAGCCATCTGACCCAGGGGTAACCAGGTTATCCAAGGGGGAGCTGGAATTTAAATCCCAGCAGACCAGCCTCAGAGACTACAGGCTTAGCTCTACCGTCTGCTGATATCTGGAGTAAGAGTGGTTGGATTTTTCCTCCATTTCCCTACACATCATCTCCACTGTCCCCTATGAAGCAAAATTAGCTTGAGCATTGAACAGGCACCCTCCAGCCCTGCCCAATTGCACACGTGCACGGTAGAAAAGGATGGGGAGATCACTGGGCTGTTTGAGCTGCCACCTCTACTCACACTGCGCCAACACACCCACAACGAAGTCAGAGAAAGAATAATTGGCATTGTAACCACTCCTCAGCCCTGACACCTTGGAGAGAGCCAAAGTCACTCTCTTGGACACCCACTCGACTGCTACCTGGGAACTTCCCATGGAGCACTTGGGGACAAAGGAGAGGGAGCACGCCTGCAATGTAATTAATATTATGACAAATTGTTCCCCCCTTGGAGAATGACACCATTAGTTGCTTCAAATGTGCATGAAATGTAAATTACACGACTCAGGGGTATCATGTCTGAGCAGCCATGATGCTAAGTGACGAGGCACTCCATCGAGAAGCCCCTCCCCAAGCAGCAGGAACTAAGAAACCCAAGCCCCGAGGCCGACAGCTGAGACCGAGGTCCTGTGGTCTTTGAGTGTGCCTACTTCACAGAGCCCACAAGGGAGGCTCTTTTCGAGTGGCCCTGGATGCCAGGCTGGGATGTTCCAGCCCCCTGCTGTCATTCCCCTGGCCCTCCCATTTTCTTTAAAGGGAGTCGAATGCTGGAGAGCACCCTTTCCTCTCTCTCTCTCTCAGAAAATTAGGAAAAAGGGGTGGTGGCTGTGGTTGTGGTAATATCCTTCTTACAAAGGAGTTTTGGTGATGCTGTGGGTTAAGCATCCCGCTACTAATCTCAAAGCCAGCAGTTCAAACCCACTAGCTGCTCTGAGAGGGAGAAAGATGAGGCCGCCTAACAATGGAAAAATTTAGTGTCAGAAACCCACAGACAGATCCAAACTCGTCTCCCAGATTACTTCCCTATCCATTCTGCCTCACATTCATTACTCTGTCTGGCTCAAATTACTCCGTGTTCACTCCCTGGCCAGCCCCCCACAGTTCCCTACCCCCTTTCACCACGAACCCTCTGGACACTACTCGAAATCAGCTTGAGACACTGGATCAGCCACACTTCTTTGTGGCCCATGAAAGAACTTTCCAAAACCTCATGTCACAAGCAGGTCCACTTGCTTTTAGAGAAGAGGCATAGGCGAAATTGTATGTTTCCACCTTGAGAGGGGCAAGCACCACCATGTACAATTAGTAGGTGACCACCAGTGTGTCACTTTTGTGGTCACCACACATCTCTTTGGGGACCCATTTGCCTCTCTCCTAGCACCCTGATCCCTGGTGCCATGGCTAGACTGGGATGGGCAATCCAAGTGCTCAACCAGGA
Source organism: Tenrec ecaudatus (assembly GCF_050624435.1). Lineage (NCBI taxonomy): Eukaryota > Metazoa > Chordata > Mammalia > Afrosoricida > Tenrecidae > Tenrec > Tenrec ecaudatus. The sequence goes on from NC_134540.1 coordinate 126,962,687, forward strand.
ACTTCCAGGTGGAATCAGAGCCACTATCCCCTCTGCTGAGCCTCTGTGAGGACAGGGAGTTTGGAAACACAGCCTAAAGCTGCAGGAGGATAAATTTAAGGAATGATCACGCATTTACCCTAATGTCAACTGTACAAATCCCACAACCACCCTTCAAATGCCCTGCCACTGAGCAGAGCCAAAAGCAGGAAGATCCAAAACCTACATATGGGTACAGGAAGACCTGTGGAAGGTGTCCCTGTGGGGGGCCGGGGAAGGGGGAGAGTGGAGTTGAGGAGGCTCAGGGGCTCAGGCTCAGGCTGGGAAAGAGCCAGAGTTCCTAGTTCGACTCTCTCTTTGTCTCTCTGCCTAACCACCCACCTCCCACCCAGTCCAGGAGATTCTTTGAACAGGGCCCACAGGGTCAGAGGTGAGAGCTGTCAGCTCCTGTTACTACACTGACTTGGGAAACCTCTCTCATTCTGGAAATTCATATATTTTCTTGGGCTTTGATCAAGATCCAGGTCAAGCCTCCCCTCCCCCTTGTCTCACAGAGGCACTTGGTCAGAATGGCAAATAGCCCTCAACTGTGCCATGTTCTCTGCCTCTTCAATCCCTGCTCCCTTCGAACCATCTGCGGCAAAAAAAATCACAAAACAGCCCGATGGAGGGCAGGTCGGTGCTTCTTTTTCAGACTTCCCTCTCAATCTTTCTCTGGTCGCATCATCATTCCAGGTACAGCAAACCCATTACTGTCCAGTCAATTCCAACTCATGGAGACCCTATGTAAGTTTTCCAACGTTGTCCAACATTACTGGAACAGACAGCCTCATCGTTTTCCTTGAAGCAGCTGGTGGTTTGAACTGTCAACTTTTGAGCTAGCAGTTCAACATTTACTTGACATCCCTTCAGAGTGGTGAGTCATAGTCTGCAGACACCGTGGGCAAGAATCATTGTTCTGGCTTATTTTCATAAGTGGGATTCTAGGTAGGAAGGTGTGACGCAGGTGTAACTGGAAGTCGACTTGATGGCAACAAACAACAACACTGATGTCATTGTTTCGGGACTTGGGAACTGAGACCTCTGAGGCATGGAGCTAAGTAACAGCTACTTCAGGTTTGTTAGGTACTTCATTGCTGAGCTCTGCTCTAGATACTGGGAATACAGCTAGAAGGAAGGTGGCATCTCTGTTCCTGGGGTTGAGAGATGAGAGGGGTTGGGAAACTTCCTGTCCTGTTAGTAGTGGGTGTAGACATTGTTTCTGCTGTTAGATGCCATTGAGTCAGTTCCAACCCCTAGCCACCCTATGGATAATAGAACGAAACACAACCCAGTCCTGCCCCATCCTCTCAATTGTTGTTATGTTTGAGCCCCTTGTTGCAGCCACTGTGTCAATCCATTGGCCGAAGTTCTTCCTCATTTTCACTGCCTCTCTGCTTCACCAAGCAGGACGTCCTTCCTCCTCCAGGGACTGGTCTCTCCCTAACAGTATGTCCAAGGTACGTGAGAGGAAGCCTCACCATCCTGGCTTCTAAGGAGTATTCTGGCTGTACTTCTAACCCACATTTGTTTGTTCTTTGACAGTTCAGAATACTTTCAATATTCTTAAACAGCCTCCCAATTCAAATGCATTGATTCTTCTCTGATCTTCCTTTTCAATGTCCAACTTTCACGTACATAGAAGGCCATCGAAAATATGACTAAGATGGCTTTAGTCAGGTGCACCTTAATGTAACATTCTTGCTCTTAAACACTTTGAAGAACACTTTTGAAAGAGGTCTCTGGCGGCAGCACGCGGCCCCTTTAAGGGTGAGGAGGAGGGGCGCACAGGTGGAAGCCCATGGCCCCTTTAAGGCTTGGCCTACTTGGCAGCAGCTGGAGCCTATTGAGAACATGACAGGAGGCCAGCCAGCACTTCCTATAGAGGTCAAGGGCTCAGGAGCTGAGTGAGCCAAGCTCTGAAGGCTGTGAGCTAGCCTCGGAGCCGCACTGCCTCCATGGGCCATAATGACCTGATGCGCAAGGCCTAGGACTTCAAAGACCAGGTGTGGCCTGTGCAGCCTTCCCGCCCCTTCCCAGACTCCTGCCCACCAGGGAGGGCCTTGCCACCATGACCCCTGATGTGGGTCTGCAGCCCACCAGGCACCTGGCCAACCACCAGGATCCCCGCCCTGCCCAGCTGACACACCCAGGACCACACTCCAGACCCCCTGCCCCCACCGTGGGCCTGCTCACCACCAAGACTCTGCCCTGGGCCCGCTGCCCACCCAGGAACCTGCATCAGGGCCCTTGCCAACCCTGGGTCCAGTCCAGGCCGGGCACACACCTGGGATCCCTGTTCCAGGTCCCTGCCCACCTGGGTCTGGTCCTGCCACAAAGACCCTGCCCGAGGCCCTCTGCCTACCCAGGAAACACCCCCTGCCCAGCTAGCGCCTGGCTCATCTGGGCACTGCCATAGGCCCCCTACCTGCCCAAGATCTTGTGTTAGCCTGACTGGCCATGGAGGATGGAGAGGAAGAGGGACCCTGCCCAGGCCCCTGCACCCCATCCCACTTGGGATGCCCTGGGTTGGTCCAGCCCCAAAGGTGGCTCCCCTCCCCCAGGCCCACATACCCAGAACTCCATTGGGCCCGCTGCTTACCTGAGGCCTCCCCATCAAGGGCTTGGGATATGTAACCCCAGCCTGGGATGGGCTCCTAGCTTGCTAGAGCCCCATGCCACTCTCCTTAAGCCCCAACTACTTAAGATCCCTAGAAAGTGCCTGTGGGGGCCCTTGTTGAGTCACACTCTGGCTGTAAGGGGCTAGGCTGTAGCTCTTGAAACTTGTCTTCTCCATTCTGAACCTTTAGGACATTGGTCCTTCCTCAGGGCAGTTCTACAGAAGTGGCAGGGAATTCTATTTCCGAGAGGAGTTGGCCAGGTTTGAGTGGGGGGTACCCTGGCAGTGACCCCAACTTGGGAGAACAGCCCATCTCCACTTTCTCTTTCCCAGCTGCAAAAAAAGAAAAAAAGAAAAAGATCTCAAACAGCAGATTTACCCAATACAATACATCCCTTGAGTTCTTGACCGGGGCTCGCATGATCATTTATTGTGGACTCCAGAAAGAAGATAGCCCTGACCACTTCAGTCTTTTCTCCATTTATCATGATCATGTTGTAGATGACAGGGTCATAATTACATATAAATATGTCCCTGGGACCCAGCTCCTGGGGAGTCCCAAACAACTTGAAGTAAAGAAAATAAGAGAGAGAAAAAAAACAATCTGAACCATTGGTTGGAAGGACAGTCCTTTGTGAATAGAGAGCTGCAAGAATATTGGAGTTCCTGAAGGGGGGCAAACAGTTCCCCACACAACTAACTATTTAACAAATCATTTGCCGTTGGAACCCACCCAGGGACACCATGGAGGAAAGGCCTGGCAACCTGCTTAAAGCCTATAGTCTTGAAAGTCCTATGCAATGCACACATGGGGGCACCATGAGTCAGAATCAACTCTCTCATGCCTGTTTTGGTTTGGGGCGAGGAGCTATTAGAAGCAGTGGGGTATAATGTTGAATCCCAAAAAAGGAAGGATTTGGTCACCATTAAAGTGACTTCTGACCAAATTACTAACAATCATAGGGACTTTTGTGCGAGAAAGATGAGGAGTTCTACTGCTGTAAATATTTCGTGTCAAAAACCCACAGACAGTTCTACCCTGTCCTATACAGTCGCTGACTTGCTGTCAACTGCATGGCACTAAGATAGCACCTATCTGCTGAAAGGTTGCCATGCGGCAGGACTTGTGCCAAGTCCATTATGGTTATGCCTATGATCTCTGTGGGAGACAAAGCCCTGCTTATGTTTAATGTCTCTGTTGTCAGCTCATTCCATTGTCCAGTCCTGGCTCTATGTTCTTCGAGCTCCATGAACTGGGACAAATCATTGAACCCCCTTTGCGCTGCTGTGTGTAGAAGGGAAGTGAAAAATAGTGCTTAGGTTGTGTGTTCAAGGTTTAGATTGAATGCATCAATAGATAGAAAGACCTTGTTGTTATTGATAGTCTCCAGTAAGTCAAATTTGACTCCTTTTGACCATAGGTCTGATAGGACAAATCACTGCCAGATCCTATGCCATCTTCCTGCCCATCGGCAGGTTTGAGGTCATTGTTGCGGTTATGGTGCCAGTCCGTGTCATGAAGAGTTTCCCCAGATCCACATGATGTCCTCTTCTCGCAACTGGTCTTTCCTAACGACATGACCAAAATCAGCATGACAAAATTTTGCCATTCTCTTTTCTAGGAACATTCTGTGAAGAGTGTCCTGGCTCAATTTCCTCCAGGACTGATTTGCTCGTTCTCCTGGCCACACACAGTATACACCACACACGGTCTTTGCCATCACTGCCATTCAAATGCCTCAATCCTTTTGAGAATCCTGGTCCTCACTGTTGTCCCCATTAGAAACTCCATTTCTCGCAGCTTGCTTCAGATCTGCTGAAGTGGAATCTGAGTTTCTGTTAGGCCCCAAGGGCATTGTATTTGTGTGCCTGCTAGAAACATGGCTGGGGAACAATGTCTGGCCCATAGTAAGTGCTGTATAATTATTGGTTGTGATCAGTGTCAATATTTATTACTCCATCTAATCTTTCCAGCACACTCACAGGTCAGGAAACCAAGATTCTGAGCCTGTCAGTGCCTTTGCTGAGGCTACCCCTCAGGAGAGGGCAGGGGCTCCATGCAAATCGAATATAGGATCAGGCCAACATTTGGATCACTCTGAATGGAGACACAGTCAATGCTCATTAACCAGTCACTCCCCATTGCTTTCGTCACCCAATCCTTATCAACCATGACTCTGCTTGCTGTCTATGGATTTCCCTATGGATTCTGCATATTTTATATCAATCTCATTATGGTCTGACTTGTTTCACTCAGCAGAAGGTGTTCAAGGTCCCTGCATGGTGTAGCATGTTCCAAAACATCATTCCTTTTTAAAGGCTGAATAATATTCCATTGTATGACTTAGATATTGTTTGGTTTATCCATTCTTCGGGCCCCGAGCACTTTGGTAATAGTCACCTTTCAGCTATTGTGGGTAGTGCTGCGGTGAACTTGTATATCACTATCTCTTTGAGTCTCTATTTGTTATTCTTTGAGGTATATGCTTAGATGTAGAATTGTGAGGTGGTCAAGGATTTCCTCTTCCTTGGATCCATGATCAACGCTCACGCAAGCAGCAGTCAAGAGCCTAAAAAATGCATTGCCTTGTATTGGCTAAATATTCACATGACCTCTTTAGAGTATTGAAAAGCAGGGATGTTATTTTGAGAACTAAGGTGCATCTGACACAAGCCATATTATGTTCAAACACTTCCTATGCATGTAAAATTTGGAGATTAAATAAGGCAGGCCAAAGAAGAGTCGATGCATTTGAATTAAGGTGCTAGGAAAAAAGAACCATAGAAAGTACTCTGGACTACCAGAAGCACCAATAAACTTGTCTTGGAAGAAGCACAGGCCAAATGCTCCTTAGAAGTAAGGATGGCCAGATTTTGTCACCCTTTGGACATGTACTTTCAACACGTTGTCAGGAGAGACCAGGCCCAGGAATAGGACATCATGCTTGGTAAAGTGGAAGGGCAATGGAAAAGAGGAAGGCTCTCATGAAATGGATGGACATGGGGGCTGCAGTAATGGGCTCAAACATAAGAACAATGGTGATGATGGTACCGGGTGGCGTTGTGTTCTGTTTGACATAGTGTTGTTATGAGTGGGAACCAACAGGACCGACCCTAACAACAATAGTAAATCTCTGACTTGTTAAGAGGAACAAGCATTTTTCATTTCCTCTATGAGCCAGGCACTGCGAAGACCCTGAAGGTCCAGATAGAAACAGCACTTGGCCCCTACCCATGATGGGTTCCCAGGCTAGGGGTGAGGCAGCAGATCTCCTCTTTTGGATGAGACCTATGCAGCCCCCTTGGGGTTCCAGTGTGTGCTGGAGAGACTCCCATTAACTTTGCCTTTCTCTATACCCGCATTTAGGGAAGTGGAAAACTTTGGAATAAAGCATCCCCCGAGATTTCTGTTGCACAATTAGACAAAAGGAAACCAATGTTGGCTAAAGAGAGCGAACAGAGAATCCAGAGCTATGTCCGGGTCCGTGACCAGCAGCTATCAATCAGCACAGTTGAGTTCAGGAATCCGGAAGCGAAGATCCTCAATATCTGGATCCAGTTGGTATAGAAGGCGTAGCTTCAAAGATAAAGAAGGATAAACCCTCTTTCGCTTTCAGGAGGAACTCACCTAGGGAGAACTCATTCAGGAGGGACTGCACTAAAGCCTTAGAACTCGGAGGGTCCATAGGAGCATGTTTACTGCCAAAATGGTGGCTTCCCATTCAAGAGCTTCTATCATATTCCAGCTCATGAATGGTCCTTCGAGTGCCTTGGTTCTTTTACTGTGACTTCTGTGGCATCACTTGAACTCCCCATCCCCTCCAGCCAGGAGCAGTGGCAGGAAAAATCTATTAGGGAGAAGTGAGAGAGTGAGTTGGAGATATTCCGTACACAGATTGCAGTCTCCTTCAGCAAAGGCCCTGTGGGGTGGGGACTTAACTTTTCTGATTCTCTCCTGTTAGAAGTCAACACGGAGCTAAAGAAGCATGAATGGAAGAAAGCAGGATGATGAGCTGACAGCTTTTCCATAAGGAAATAATAGCCAGAAGGGCTCCAAGTTGGGATGAGGGGATGGTGGCGAGGGGAACACACGTGCTTCTACCAAGAGGAGAGTGAGGAGCAAGAGACCAGTAGAGGCTAGTCTCAAAGCCATCTCCAAGAACATTTCCCCAACAGGCTGTTTTCCTCTCTCCACTCTAAACACATCAGCCTTCACCTCCACCAAGCACCGAAACCCCCAATGCAGCCTTTATCTGCCCATTCCTCCCACCAATTGGTCCAGGTTGCTATGGGAACTATGGGAGTAGTAACGGGTTCCCTCTATTACTACCTACCTCCCTGATTTCAGCACAGATCAATCAACCCGTCCCCGCAGCCCCATATCTAAGAGGAAGGTCCTAGGGGAGAGTAAGGAAAAGAGAGATTCAACACAGGACAAGAACAATAGTGAAAAACTTACAAAGAGTGCGAGTGATTTATTTCCAGAGTATTAGTCAAGTCCTTTTGTCCTTTCAGCTACCATCCTCTCGCCCAGCTTAACTCCCTGAAGGAGGAAGGATCTCTCAGTGGGTGTCAGCCAAGTTGAGGTTCCAGGCCACTTGGGGGCTTCTGAGGGTTCCCTTCCAAATGTGCCTTCCCTCCCTTCAAAAGAAAGTCATTGGAACTCACCAGCCAGAGTTGGCAAGGCTACCACTGAGTTGCCCAGTTAAGGATTATGTCCTGGGGAAGACTGTAGCTCACAAAATGCCTTCAAGGGATTGTTTCTTCCCTACAAGCTCTTCCAGAATCTTGTCATTCTGCATCCCAAGTTGGAGTCTATGTTTCCTCCTTTGAACCCACGCCGGCCTTATGGCTCTCCAGGAGTCAAGTTTGGCAGGTGAGGTGCGGTGTGACTTCTGAGGTAATACAGCTCCCACCTGGCTCTTTCTCTGTACAAGACCCTCGGAGTCCAGTCCCCTTGCTGTGAGGAAGTGTGATGAAGAGGCCACATGCAGATGCTGACACTAGTCCCTCTTAAAGTCCCAGCAAACACCAGTGGCCATTGTCAAGTACACCAGTGGGGAAGCTGTGTGAGATGTCTCCATCATAAGCCATTGCCAGACGGCAACCTCACAGAAGAATCTGCTAGCTTAGTACTGCCAATCCCCAGAACCATAGGAAATGATGACTGATGAGGAAGATAATAATTGATTCCCTTCCCAGCTTCCCTGTACCCACCCAGTCCAAGCAGCTGCTTCATCACTTATTCTGCAAAAGTATGTGAGGGTAAGTCAGAAAGCATTGCTCTAAAACCACAGACATTTTATTAAGCAAAAATATCAAAATGTGAAGTGACTGTTTCTAGACATAGCCGCCATCTTGATCTAAATCCAGGGAGGCAAACTTTTGAGATAGAAGAGCCTACTTTGTCTCTCACAACAATTGAAACATTCTTTGAGATAAAAAAGTATATATTTGCAACTTCAATCACCATTACCTGAATAATAACTGTCCTTGAAAAGGTTTCCATTTTACTTCAGAGCCACATGCATGGACCGAGAGACCCGCAGTGTATCCCTGAACCCTGCTCTATAGACTTCAGTAATTGTTCTCTGAGGGATTCTCTGCTCATATACACTTCTAGTCACACGACATACCATGACCAACAGGGTCGTTCACACCCTCTCCAGAGATTCTGCAAGGGTGTGAGTGTGTGTGTGTGTGTGTGTGTGTGTGGAAAAAGAACACGAAGTCAGAAGACATCCAGAGATTATGGAAGGGTATGAGTGTGAATGTGTGTGTGTGTGTGTGTGTGTGTAAAAAGGACACGAAATCAGAAGCCCTCTACAGATTCTGCAAGGATGTGTGTGTTTGTATGTAAAAAGGACATGACTTTAGAAGCACTCCAGAGATTCAGCAAGGGTGTGCGTGTATGTGTGTGTGTGTGTGTGTATATAAAGGACAAGATGTCAAAAGCCCTCTAGAGATTCTTCAAGGATATGAGTGTGAGTGGGTGTGTAAAAATGACACGAAGTCAGAAGCCTTCTGAAGATTCTGCAAGGGTGCATGTATGTGTGTGTTTGGAAAAAGGACATGAAGTCCGAAGCCCTAAGGAGATTCTGGAAGGGTATGATTGTTAGTGTGTGTGTGTGTGTGTGTGTGTGTGTGTGTGTGTGTGTGTAAAAAAACACGAATTCAGAAGCCCTCTATAGATTCTGCAAGGGTGTGTGTGTGTGTCTGTGTGGGTGTGTGCTTGTAAAAAGGACAGGAAATCAGAATCCCTCCAGATATTCTGCAAGGGTGCGTGCATGTGTGTATATGTGTGTGTGTGTGAGTGTGTAAAAAGGACACGACGTCAGAAGCCCTCCAGAGGTTCTGCAAGTGTGTGTGTGTGTGTGTGTTTATGTGTAAAGGACAGTAAATCAGAAGCCTTCTAGAGATTCTGCAACGGTGTGTATGTGTGTTTGTGTGTAAAAAGGACACGATGTCAGAAGCCCTCTAGTGATTCTGCCTGGGTAGAGTGTTAGTGTGAATGTGTGTGTGTGTGTGTGTGTGTGTGTAAAAGGAAACAAAATCAGAAGCCCTCTAGTGATCCTGCAAGGGGTGTTTGTGTGTGTGTGTGTGTGTGTGTGTGTGTGTGTGTGTGTGTGTGTGTGTGTGTAAAAAGGACATGAAGTCAGACGCCTTCCAGAGATTCTGCAAGGGTATGGGTATGCATTTGGGTGTGAGTGTGAGTGTGTGTGTGTGTGTGTGTGGTGTGTTTCTGTGTGTAAAAAGGACCTGAAATCAGAAGCCCTGTTTGTGAACCCTGGCTCTATTCCTTAGTGGTCCTTATCTCTCAATTTTGGATGCCCAGATACCTGAGGGTGTCATGGTACTGTGTTGGGGTTCTAACGGCAAGGACAGCAGTTAGGCCCCACCAAGCACTCCAAAGGAGAAAGATGACACTTTGTGGTCCCCTAGATAGTTCGTATCTGAAATCCACAGGGGCAGTTTTGCTGTGTTCTGTAATGTCACTGTGAGTCAGAATCGACTAAGCGACAGTGAATGTGGTTGAGTGTTTGTGCACAGTTCCTTTCATCCTCTGTGCAGGCAGCTCTGTTTTAGAGGAGTTAGGCCAGTCCCATGTATTAGACTCTCCTTCAGAGCAACTGGGCAAGTGTGAGTCTGCGTGTTTCTAACATCATCTTGTTTTTCTCATTCAAGGGATGTGGAGAGCAGGGGTCTTCAAATCGGTTTAAAGAGAGAAAGGAGATAAAAAAGAGGAAAAAGAGGGTGAAAAAGGATTGGAGGGGGGCACCTCTGAGGAGAAGAGGGCGTTGCTCAGGCTTCTAAGGCTGTCAATCAGCCTGGTAGCCAGCTGTGAGCTTACCTGGTGCACCTCCAAGATCCCAGAATCCCTAGTTGACAATTGAATTTGCATAGCGTACTGGCTCATTGAGACGAGCCGGAGGCCTCTGTCTGCAGAAGAGACCAAGCCCTGTGCTGCAGCTCCTGCTCCAATCTGCAAGCAGTGGGGTCCAGATACGGGTCCTGTGTCTGCTTCCTGTTGTAAAAGGCAGTGTTGGGACTGAGTCTCTCCTCCGTCTATGCAGTCGACCCCCTTACCTGGGGGATCAGGCTCCAGGCTTGCTGTGGCCAGCTAATAGCAAGTAGTAGGCATAGCGCTAATGAAGAGAGGGGACAGCTGGGCAGAGGGCTTAAACCTGCTGAGCGCCATGGCCCCTGAGACACTGGCGAGCTGTTGGCTCCCAGCTCCTTGTCCCAGACTCTTACCTGCCTCCCTCTCTCGAGTTCACTCTTGAATTTCAGTCTCCATGCAATCTCACCCAGCCTTGCTGCCTGACTGGAGAGGGAGCTTGGAGGATGTTAGACTGGCACTGTTCAGGCTCTTTGGGCTAAAGAGTCTGACGTGGGCCAGCAGCTCCATGAAGTTCCCTCCCTCAGGCAGTTTTCTGCCTCTCCATCCCCCTTAGTCACCCTGCAGGCCTGGCCCTGGGCCCTGACCTTCCACTTGCCTCCTCATCCAACATGTGGAGGGCTGGATCTTGCCAAGTACACACATGGGTGCAGACATGAGAGATCCCACTCTCTCCTGGAAACCAGGAGGTCTGTAAACAAGGGCACAGCTAAGGCCTGTTCTTACCCAAATCATGTGCATCCTTCTCTCTGCCCTCTGCCCTGGGGTAGGGACAAGGGCTCTGGGAAGACCGGCCACCCCATCACTATGGGGCATGGCCCGATGGTGCTGGTGCACAGAGCACTGGGCAGGCAGGGCTCCCTACAGGCCCTTGCACCATGTGGGGCTACAGAAGGGGAGAAAAGCAGAAGAGTGCTGCCAGGAGCCAGCTGCACTCTGGCAACGTGGGGTCCTCTGGGCTGGGCCACTGAGGTGGGGTGCTAAGGCTGTGCTCCCCTCTCCCTCTCCCCAGGTGTGTGGTTGTGCTCTTCAATCCCCAGAAACACAAGCAGCACCACATCCTCAGCAGCTCCAGGTAAATGGGCTCTGGGGCTTTGGGGAGTGCCACCTTTCCCCAGGGACGGCCAGAGGGGTGCCACCTGCTTCTCTGTGGCATTGGGCCCTGTTGGGCCCCAGGCCTGCAAGGGAAGCAGCACAGGGAGGGCGGGTTTGCTGCCCTTGTTTTGAGAGGGGTCCGTGAGTTGCCAGACCTGGGCCAGGCTGCCAGTACCCCTCTTGAGCCTGCCCCCATTCCTTTCAGGAAAACCATCACTGCCCTTGCCTTCTCTCCTGATGGCAAGTACCTGTTCACCGGCGAGGTGAGTGAGGAAGGAAGGTCAGGCACTGCAGAGGGGGTGGCCTGGCCTTAGCAGAGAGTGACAGCCTGCGGCCTGCATAGGACTGGTGCCAATTTTGACTTTCTGTACTGGTGTCCACTTTGGGTGTTTGGTCTGCCCTAGAGCAGTGTTCTTAGGCTGTAGCCTGCGTCAGAAGTGCTATGGTGGCCCCGTAGTACAGACTCCTGGCTCTCGGGCTCAGCAGGTCTGGGGTGGCTCTCTTCAGTTTGCAATGCTAACAAGTAGTTCCCGATGAGGCTGAAGCTGCTAATTTGGGAACCACATTTTGGAAAACACCTCCTTAAAACATTCCTTATCCCTGGAGTCCCCCTGCTGGTCACAGTGTGGAACAGTGCTGCCCTCCCACAGACTTGCCCTCTGAGGCTGTGGGAACAAACCCCAGGAGTGGTGGTTGTTGCCCATCCAAAACATGCCAGGAGCCCATCCCTGAGAGTCCCTGTTCCCCAACACTGATCACATTCCCTCCGGGGGTGTCCTTGATTTATGTGCAGGCACATTAGGTTAGGTGTCCTTCATTTATGTGCAGGCTCTTGTCCAATGGCTGGGAGGGCCAGGCCTCCGTGGATGGGGAGAGAGCTGGCTGCCTCTGGCCTTTACTTCGGGGTTTTCGTCCCCGCAGAGTGGACACATGCCTGCTCTGCAGTATGGGACGTGTCGGAGCGCAGTCAGGTGGCGGAGCATCAGGAGCATAAGTATGGCGTGGCGTGTGTGGCCTTCTCAGCCAGCGCCAAGTATATTGTCTCAGTGGGTTACCAGCATGACATGATCGTCAATGTCTGGGCCTGGAAGGTGAGTGGGATGCTGGCCTCAGGACAGGCAGGGCCGGGAGGGGAGCCAAGAAACTGCTGACAGGTGGCCTTCACTTCCGCCTGCTGGCCTCAGTACCTTTCTAGAGAACTCTGAGCAGAAAGGAGCAACTGGGTATCTAGGATGCTGAAGAAGGGGCAGAAGGAGAGGTCAAGTTCACAGCTTGTCTAACCTCCTTCAGTGTGTAAGTTTCTTTTCCCTTAGCTCCTAGAAGCAGAGCCTTGATTTCCCTTGACTTTCTCTCCAGAAAAACATTGTAGTGGCTTCCAACAAGGTGTCCAGTCAGGTGACAGCAGTATCCTTCTCTGAGGACTGCAGCTACTTTGTCATTGCAGGCAACCGGCACATCAAATTCTGGTACCTTGATGACAGCCAGACCTCAAAGGTGAGGCAGCAAGTAGCCACCAGGGTGTGGTCTGCCCAGATCTGTTCCACCTGTGCCCCCTTCTGCATGCTCAAAAGCCCCTTGGAAGTCTCAGCTGGGCCAGGTGCTATGTCAATCTGCAAGGGAAGCCTTTTCCCTCTCTCCCCAGGGTCTGCTTTCCAGGGGGTAGCCTGCAGGGTCGGTGGGTGGGTGGCACCTGTGGTGTGCCTCCACAGGTGAATGCCACTGTGCCCCTGCTGGGCTGCTCGGTGCTGCTGGGGGACCTAGGGAACAACCTGTTCACTGATGTAGCCTGTGGCCGCGGGAAGACGGCTGACAGCACCTTCTGTATCACATCCTCGGGGCAGCTGTGCGAGTTCAGTGACCGGAGACTGTTGGACAAGGGGATGGAGCTGAGGGTAAGTGAATGCTTTGTCGGCACCCTCCCGTCTGTCACCTCCAGGCTCCGGGGGTCCTGGGGCTAGCAGCAGGGTCTGCATGCACGCTGGGGGAGACCCCAGGCGGAGGAAGGTGTTTGGGAACCTCTCTGCTCGCTCGCGCTCTCTGTCTCTGCCTCTTCCTCTGCTTTCCTCTTCTGCTCAGCACAAAGACAGCATCACAGTAAGTGTGCTGGCACTGTCTGCTGCCTCTGCTGCCTTTCTCTTGGCCGGCCTTTTCTGAGTGTGTCTTTGCCTAAACCTCAGGTGCCTTATAAGGCTTGCTGACTCGTTTCCCCTTATTGCAAGGGGCTGTGGGCCCTCTGCCCAGCTGCTGTTAGAGGGAGGGGCATTGAGGGGCTCCGGCCAGGGCAGCTGGCCTGCCTGGCATGTCCTTGCCTCGAGGCTCATGGCTGTTGAGGTGTCGGGTGAAGGAGTAGGCAGACGCCATTGCTGACTGGGCTTCTGTGCTCAAAGACCACAGGGGCCTACTGCATCTCGGTGAGCCAGGACTACATCTTTTGTGGCTGTGCTGACGGCACCGTGCGCCTTTTCTACCCCTCCAACCTGCACTTCCTCAGCACGCTGCCGCGGCCCCATGCCCTGGGGACAGACATTGCCAACATCACAGAGGCCAGGTGAGCGGTGAGGGTGGGCCCCTGAGTCCTGTCAGAGCCCCACTCTGTGCCAGGCCATCCTTGGCATGCTGCAAGGAGAGGAGGGCACACATAGACATCTGGGAAGACCCTTGCAGTCAAGCACAGGTGGGTCTTTTAGCATTTCTTGCTCACTGTTGGCAACCGCGGTAATCTGAGTCTGCCGTGTGGTAATGCATTGTCCTGTAAAGACCACAGCTAGGACAGACGGGCAGTTCCTTAGGGTTTCTGAGAGAGACTGGAAACCTGATGGAGCAGGCCTTTCTCCCTCAGGGTGGTCCTGGGTTGCAGCTGCGGTAGGAGGGCCTTATTGTAGCCTCGGGCCTTGGGTTAGGTGTTTGCAGGAAGTGAAGTTTTGCTCTGGTTTCAGTGCTGTCAGGAAGCGGGGCACTTCTGCAGTTGGGTAGATTAATTTCTCTTTCAGGGCAGGAGGGGACTAAATCTGCAATTGGTAGGAAATGATATATGACCATGGTTGTGGCTTGCACAGTGTCCTTCCTTGTCCTCTGACGTGAGTCTAGAAGGGCCTGACATCTGCTTGGCTGCATCACGGCCACACACTGTCCCCGCCTGACGTTGGGAGCTATGAAATAGCTTGTGTTCTTTGGGAGAGCCCCATGGCAAGGAATGCCAGGCCAGCCGCTGCGTTCTTTCTCCAGTGACTGCTGGCCAACCTGCTGCTCCTCCCTTGAGTGCCCCATTTCATTAGCGCTCACTCACCAGTTTGCCCTGTCTGCCATGGACACCCCGCCCCCCTCTTCCCTCAGTCGCCTTTTCGCTGGAGTGGCCAATGCGAAGTATCCGGACACCATCGCCTTGATTTTTGATCCTGCAAATCAGTGGCTGTCTTGTGTGTACAATGACCATAGTATTTATGTCTGGGATGTGAAGGACCCCAAGAAAGTGGGCAAGGTGTATTCAGCTCTGTATCATTCCTCCTGCTTCTGGAGTGTAGAGGTACGTGGGCCAGGTCTGCTGAGACTGACCGTGTTTCCTGGGCTACCATTAGGAGCTGGAGTTCCTCAAGTGTGGAATTTGTTTCCTCCAGCACCCTTGCTCCCCCAGCAGTGCCCCTGGGTCCATTCGTATCTGTTAAATGGCTCTGAGGATGGGAGGGGATTTTAGTGCTGACTCATTTCAGACGTTTTTCAGTATGCCCTTGTGCAGTCTTAGCTTTGCCTCTTTGGACATGTTTCTGAACTTGACCAAACCTTAGTTTCTGCGATTGTGAAATGACATACCTGATGCATTTGATTTTTACGAAAAGGAGACAATGTAAGTGTGAGATTTAGAATGCCTAGTACTTACTAGGTGCTTGGTTAATGTATATTCCTTTACTTGTTAAAGACAAGAGCTAATCATTATGACTTGCTTGCTATGGGATAAGCCTGGGGCTAAGTCTTGACAAACCTTTTCTCTAATCTCATCCCTTCTCTTCTCTGTGGGCAGCCAAGGTCTGACCCAGGTCCCTCTGGTCCTTGTGCTCCCCCAGGTCTACCCTGAGGTGAAGGAGAGTCAACAGACCTGCCTGCCCCCGAGCTCCTATATCACCTGCTCTTCTGACAGAACCATCGACCTGTGGAATACAGAGAGCTCTGGGGTGCATGGCTCCACCCTGCACCGAAACATTCTTAGCAACGTGAGCCTGGTCCCCCACACCACAGTCTCAGGATCTGAGTCTCCAGACCAGACTGTTCCAGATATTTCTCCAAGTGTATTAGTGTGAGTGTGTGTGTAAAGGACCCGAAGTCAGAAGCACGCTAGACATTCTGCAAGGGTGTGTGAGTGTGTGTGTGTGTGTAAAAAGGACACGAAGTCAGAAGCCCTTTACAGTTTCTGCAAGAGTGTGTGTGTGTTTGTGTTTGTAAAAAGGACATTAAGTCAGACACCCTCCAGAGATTCAGAAAGTGTTTGTGTGTGTGTGTGTGTGTGTGTGTGTGTGTGTGTGTAAAAAGGGCAGGAAGTCAGAAGCCCTCTAGAGATTCTGCCATGGTGTATGTGTGTGTGTGTGTGTGTGTAAAAAGGACACTAAATCAGAAGCCTTCCAGAGATTCTGCAATGTTGTGTATGTGTATGTGTGTGTGTGTGTGTGTAAAAAGGAGAAGAATCAGAAGCCCTCCAGAGATTCTGCAAAGGTATGAGTGTGAGTATGTGTGTGTGTGTATAAAAATGACACGATGTCAGAAGCCCTCTAGAAATTCTGCAAGGGTGTTTTTGTAAAGGACACGAAGTCAAAAGCACTCAAGAGATTCTGCAAATGTGTGAGTGTGTGCGTGTGTGTGTGTGTGTGTGTGTAAAAAGAACAAGGATTCGGAAGTCCTCCAGTGATACTGCAAGGGTCTGAGTGTGAGTGTGTGTGTGTGAAAAGGACACGAAGTCAGAAGACCTCCAGAGATTCTGCAATATTGTTTGTGTGTTTTTCTAAAAAGGAAACCAAATCAGTAGACTTTTAGAGATTTGCAAGGATGTGTGTGGGTGTGATTGTAAAGGACATAAAGTCAGAAGCTCTCAAGAGATTCTGCAAGGGTGTGTGAGTGTGTGTGTGTGTGTGTCAAAAGAGCACGAAGCCAGAAGCCCTCCAGATATTCTTCAAAGTTGTGAGTGTTTGTGAGTGTGTCAAAAAAGACATGAATTCGGAAGCCCTCCAGAGATTCAGCAAGGGTGCGTGATTGTGCGTATGTGTGTGTGTGTGTAAAAAGGACAGTAAATCAGAAGCCTTCTAGAGATTCTGCAATGGTGTGTATGTGTATGTGTAAAAAGGAGAAGTCAGAAGGCCTCCAGAGTTTCTGCAAGGGTGCGTGCATGTGTGCATGTGTGTGTGCGAGTGTGTAAAAAGGACACGAAGTCAGAAGACCTGCAGATATTCTGCAAGGGTGTGTGTGCATGTGTGTATAAAAGACACGAGGTCAGAAGCCCTCCAGAGATTCTGCAAGAGTGTGAGTGTGTGTGTGTGTGTGTGTGTGTGTGTGTGTGTAAAAAGGACATGAAGCCAGAAGCCCTCCAGAGATTCTGCAAGTGTATGAGTGTGAGTGTGTGTGTGTGTGTGTGTGGAAAAAGGACAAGAGGTCAGAAGCACTCAAGAGATTCTGCAAATGTATGAGTTTGTGTGTGTGTGTTAAAAAAAGAACGAAGTCAGTAGTCCTCCAGAGATTCTACAACGGTGTGAGTGTTTGTGTGTGTTTGTGAGTGTGTAAAAAGGACACGAAGTCAGAAGCCCTCCAGAGATTTTCCAAGGGTGTGTGTATGTGTGTGTGTGTGTAAAAATGAAACAAAATCAGAAGCCCTCTAGTGATTCTGGAAGGATGTGTGTGTGTGTCCTAAAAAGGACACGAAGACAGAAGCCCTCCAGAGATTCTGTAGGGGCATGAGTGTGTGTGTGTGTGTTTGTGTGTGTGTGTGTAAGTAAAATGTACAAATTCGAAGCCCTCCAGAGATTTTCCAAGTGTTTTTGTGTGTATGTGTGTGTA